>NW_008335436.1:7435729-7437062 GCF_000622305.1 Nannospalax galili
AGCATTTTAAACAAAGTAAACAATATTAGGTGCCATTTCACATATTCTAAACACGGTTTTTGAATGAAGGACTTAAACTAGATATTAATAATTACAAAGGTTGAAGCTAAGAAAGCACATGAATTATTTAACAATGAAAGCAGCAATTCTGTCTGAAGACAGCTACTTAGACGCAGGCCACTGTGTGTGTCTAGACGTTCTGAGGTATTCCATCCTGATCCTTATTGGGGCAAGGCAGGCTGCTTTTACCAGTGGCCCAGGAAGCTGAAACTTGAGCCTTACCTATGCTTAGCTCCTAGAAGCGTCTAACAGACACAGAAATCTGAAGCAGATACCTGCTTGCCTTTGTTTGTTTTACCTCCCATCACCTGGTACCACTATGTATCCTGATTGTCCAGGAGATGGTCTCCTTCTTATGAAACAGTTAAACAAGCATATAAATTCACTCACAAACAATCTGCCTTTAAATGCATGTTGCTATACTTTTTAGAGACTTTCGGAACTTGTGAAAGATGATGTTTCTAGTGCATGAGGATATTGAGTCAATAAAACTTGTTAAAAAGAGCAAACCAAATATTGGATAGTGGTCATGATCAGCACTTTTGGGGTCCCATATAATACGATTCACTTATAAGTAACAGGTATCACTGAAACGCAGTAACTATTGGGTTTCTGGATGACAGAAAGGTCACTAAGATTATTTAAACTTGAAATCAGATTTTCAAAGTTTAGGAAAATGTAAGCTTGTCAGTTTAATGTTTGGCGGTTCCCAGAAACAACTGAAAGAAATGAAAAGTCAGAACAGCACTAGGTAAAATAAATAAAGACTTTTAAGATTCAATAAAAATAAATAAAAAAGTAAAAATTTTAATGTCACAGCAAATCAAACATAAGTAGCTTATGTGAGGTACTTACGAACTCATATGTTTACTCAAGACTGATAGTTCCAGTTTTAGTGCTACTCTTAATGTTGGTTTGAACTTGGTCATTTGCCATTCCTGTCTGTGGGGTCCTTTAACATTACATTAGGAATGATCAATATAAGTGATTTTCTGCAAGGTTCAGAATCTTGTTCTTCATAAATAGAGTAATGAATAGAGGACTGGCCTGGCCGGGACAGAGTTGCTTTAGTTGGATTTTTAATCTTCTCTGGGATTTAGGCATTTTCTCAATAAATTCTGCCCCTCATCCTGTCTTTTCTCCTTGTAGTGGCTGGAAACATGGATTTTTCACATGAGGCAAATGAGATGCTCTGGCTTACACAGTTCATTTGCAACGATCTGCTTTCTGTTCAGTTATCTTTTGGTTGTGTTTTCCAGAGCATCAAGTGTTT
>NW_008335436.1:7437111-7438685 GCF_000622305.1 Nannospalax galili
CACATAATTCTATCAACTTTCAGTAACATTTCACTGATGGCCCCATACTCTCAAAACCTTAAGGCACTGCATGGAAGTGTAATTCTTTCTTGTGATGTAAAACATTTAAATTTTTTTTCTTTTTTAAAAAAAATATTTTTACTGTTTTTATGTATTTCATATACCACCTGTTAGTCCTTTTTATACCCCTTCACCATCAGCACCCTCCATAGCCCCCCTCTGGATTTAAGGTCTCTGTCATTCTGTCATTTATGTTAAGGTCTCTCAAGTCAAGTTAGTGTCATCGCCTGATGTCCATCAGTGTGAGTTCATTCTCTGGGGTCTAGTCATTCTATCTGTAGACACTCTCTTAAAGAAGATCAGCTCTCCCTCACCCAAGTCAGCTCCCCAATGGTTCTTTGGCTAAGACTGGGGCCTGCTCCCTATTTCCACAGTTCTATGCTAAAGTTTTCTTTGCTTCAGTTTGCATGGGTCTTGTACATTTTCTATGACAGAAACTCTATGTTCTATCTACCATTAATTACCTGGCCCACATCACAGTGACCAGTGTACAAATCCCACCTTATCACCTATTTTTCACTATCTGGTGCCCTATTCTCTGTAGTTTGAGTTCACAGAGGATGAAGGAAGAACTTTTAACTGTGCCTTAAATAGATGTGTCCCTTACACTTATTTTAACTGGATGTGTTTCAATAGAGCCTCAGCTGGCAGCATTTCTTCTGTCACTGGTCAGAGGACCACTGAGAGAATGAGGGATTTTTTTTTAAATTCAAGTAATTTCATAAGAAATCTGGTAGCTGAGGTCAATGTCTGGCTGTACAATGAATAACTGCAAAGTAATGTGGGACTGTGTCATACATTAGCCACCCCATAGAGTAATAAACAGTGCTTTGTATTTACACTTCAAACAGTCATTCTACAGTGACATTAAGATAATAAAGTTCATGCAAATATTTAATGTTTTGTAACTAAAAATACAAAAGTGCTATTGACAGAGTCTGTGTTAGACAACGAAGAAAACATCAAAGTGGTGGGATCTCAAGCACTCTTTTTGTGAAGTTTATTAAGGTCTGACAGTGTAAGAATGTGGAATCTGAAATACTGAAAAACACTGAAAAATAGCCAGTTCATTATGAAAATGGTACAAAAGTATGGCTATTGTATAATCCAGGTCAACATTCAGCTCTGAAAACAATGCATCAATTTTCATGTATTTTTAAATATTAAAGTATAATTAGTAGCTTACGATTTAGTGTTTTGAGATAACGTACAGATTTTGAAGGGTTTTAAAGACTAGCAGAACGGGAAATTGTTTCTTCTCATGCTGTGTCCTGTATACAATTAACACATACACTAAAATAAAGCCACTAGTTTGTTTTGGAAAGTGAAAATGTATAAATCGTATAAAATAAATTATTTTTAAAAACAATGTTACATAATTTTTTTCAGAAGATAGTGATAAGCACAGAGACATACAGCTGGTCAAGGTACAGAGATATATACTACTTGGCCCTAACTGGGAGATTTATATCATACCGTCTCAGCAAAGGCTCAGAAATAAACATGGAAAAGGA
>NW_008335436.1:7439514-7447732 GCF_000622305.1 Nannospalax galili
CACAATTATATGTATCATACAAACTCTATAATGATTTAACAGGCATTATGTACTATGATCAGGAAAATCTTGAACTTTTCAGCTTCCCTTATACACTATTCTCTCCCTTACATTTTTCTACTCCACTCATATCTCATATTTCCTCTTTTAGAAGGTTTTTAATGACTTGCATACCCTATTAAGTAAGTCAATTTTGAGGGAGTCATTTGTACTGAATAGAATGTAATGTATGTTCTTTTCTCTCTGTCCTCTTTCCCTCTTTATTTCTACACACACACACACACACACACACACACACACACACACACACTTGTGTGTATGTGTGTCAAAATCATTAAAACTTGCCTCCTGAATCCTTACAAATTAAAAATACAAACACATGTAAACATTTAAGTCTTAATCTCCTCTATAGTCAGGTGTCATCTTAATATAGATAAACTAGATTTTTTTTAAATGTAAGAAGTTCTTTTATTCCTGAAGTATTGTTTCATTTTATCTCATAAATTTGTATTCCTTTTTGTGTGTTTCAACAAATGAAAGCAACACTGGATTTTATGTTATAGCTGAGCTATTGCTAAGGAAATTAAAGACAAAATGCTGTCATCTGAGTAAAAGTATGAAGAAATGGCCCACAAATGCTTTGCGAATGAAGTTTTTCATCTTGCTCACTATTACACCATCTGTTCACTATCAGTGTGATTTATTTTCTCCAAAAGTACTGAGTGACCTGAATCCTCATTAGTAGATGAAATGCTAAAATATCGTATGAATTAAGCAAGTTCTTTTTTAAACTTTTAATGTATTTTGTAAACTTCAGAAATATAGGAAAGAATAAACTGCCATGAGAGTACTAAGATGATATTTAAAACAGAAAATTTAAAGAAACTTAAAAATCATCACTAATCCACTTATGGTAATAAATCAATGTCTCCAAATAATTCAACCAGGAATCATTTTGACAGCACATGTACTGAAATTGGAACAGTACAGAGAAGATTAGCATGACCCCTGCAAGCATTACACACAAATTTGTGAAGCGTTCCAACTTTTTATGCAGGGAAGGGGAACTCTTATCCACTGTTGGTGGGGTTACAAACTAGGGAAACCATTGTGGAAAATTGTATGGATAATGCTTAAAAAAACTAAAAATCACTCAACAGTATGATCTGGCAATGCCACTCCTTAGCACATACACAATGGATTCATCTTACTGCAGAGATACTTACAAACCATGATTGTTGCTGCTTTGCCCACAGTAGCTGACTGGGGAGGGAGGAGGAAGGGTTATACCGGACAACAGAGAGGAAGCATAATGTTTAGATGGTGTTTAAAACCAGAGGGAAATATATCCAGCATCCTACTGAAGAATATATATACACAGTACCAGGCAAGAGAAACCTCCCTTTCAGTTGTTGGTCAAAGTAGTCCAAGAAACTCCCAAAATAACACATGCTTTTGCTACATCCCTTCATTAACCGCCCCGCCCCCCGAATTTGAAGGTAAGCCTCTATTTCTGAGGACAGTCCACACTTCTGACATAGAATTTGGAAAAATCAGGGTAGAACTGACCTGAAAACCTCCCTGAAGTCTAGTTTTCAGAGGCTACTATACTAACTTCCAAGAGAGAAAACCATCAATAGTCCGACAGAGCTGTAAACACTAATAAACAACAATGAACGGTCTGCAAACAATGTCTATTTGTGGATTCATGGCACTATGATCTTGGGGATAATCAAAGCTGTCCAAATAGAATTAGGGCTAGCTCAGTGGGAACTCACGTGTAGCACTGCAGACATTGCCAAATGCACATGGCTGGAGAAGTCATAAATATTAGAGAAGAATCCACTTTTGCCACATTCCTGGACAAACACGCAGGGCAGTCTTTCCTCCTTCACTTATGCAACGATGTGGATTTTGCTGATACTTTCTTAAGTCCTGGGCAGTAACACACAATGCATAGCAAATGCAGAGTTGGGAAACAGAACCCCCGTTCAGCAGAAAGGCAGCACACTTCAATTTTCACGAGAGCACTCAGGAAGCACCAGCTGTCATTCAAACTCAGCTAAGTTTCACATAGAAAAAATAATTAAACCCGACCAACCAGGTTCAAGATAGGTTTTGTGAAAAGCAGCCTGTGAAAAGAAGGAAGGAAAATAATAATATAAAGTCTAACACTTCAAGAGTGTTTTGGAAGCCCTCCAGATATCCGAACAACTCATCGATAGATGTGTTTTAACGTCGGAAAATTAGCTGACAAATTGAATCATCTTAATAAACTTCTCAGACTTTCATTAAATTCTAAGGATGACATGAACATTATTTCTTGTGTGTGAACTTATTTCCAAGATGGCTATGGGATTATCTCCACCTGTCCAGGAAATGTTTCCTACATGGCATACAGGAAAATTAAAATTTTAACTTAATTGAGTTTAATATTTTGGAGTTACACAATGGAAATGTAGCTTCTTCACCATCGTACAGTCCATATTCTTTAGCATTCACTGTGATAGAACTCTTACCTGAAGATGCTAACGTGACATTTACTTGTCCACTGATTATTCTTTTATGCCACCACATGAGTTCTGTCCCCATCTATACTTATTCTCTGCTATGCTGATGTTTGCTCTTTAGACCTCTCTTTAGAATTATTTCTTCCATGATTTACCTTATTTAATTAAAACTCATTGAATGAATGTCCCTCACTGTTTTGCATTATTTTAGGATTTTATATGTTTTCTTGAGTATTTGTAATCAAGTAAACTAATATCTATACTCATGCTAACTCAATTAAATATAGAAAACAACAATCATTTTTATATGTAATATGTACTGCTCACTGTTTTGTGATTACGAGTCATATATGAAAGATATTTGCTTTAAGTGAGCTCATTTTTGGCCTATATTGATTGAAAAGCCAAGGAGTTTTTGGCTCCTTTGAGTTATTAACCTATAAAATACAGAAGGCTTATATCATTAACTTGTACATCATGGGGGATTCAATGTGTTTCATTCTTTGTCAGTAAAATTAACTTAATTTCTCAAACATTTGTATTAGACCTGAAAGATCTGGCTTTATGTGGGCACAGTAGGGGCCAAAACCACACATGATAATTATGTATCTAAAATTAAAAATTCCTGTATCAAAAATCCAATATAATCTCATCTTATAAGAATAGTATTCAAGTGAGTGAATATTGAAAGACTTTAAAAAGTTGTCTATATGTTGTCACATTTGTTTGAAATACTAAATCTTGGGGCTGGAAGGTGGCTCAGCGGTTAAGAACACTGGTTGTTCTTGCAGAAGACCAGGGTTCTAATCCCAGTACCCACATGGCAGCTAAGAACTGTCTGAAACTCCAGTCCTAGGGGATCCTACAGCCTCTTCTGACCTCTGCAGGCATTGCACGACACAGGTGCACTTATCTACACGCAGGCAATACACATATACACATAAAAATAAATAAATATTTTTAAAAAGTTAAAAAATAAATATTAAATCTTTTGAAAAAATAACATTATTTTTATTTTACATGTGTGAGTATATTGCTTGAACCTGCGTAGGAGTACACATGTTGTTCAAGGCCCATGGAATTTAAAAGACAGTGTCAGATTCCCTTGAACTGGAGTTACAGATAGTTGTTAGCTGCCATGTAGGTACTGGAAATCAAACCCAGGTCCTCTGCAAGAGTATCCAGTGCTCTTAACAGCTGAGGCACCTCTTCAGACCCTGAAATTTTAAATCTTACTCAACTTTAACTCATAAGCATTTCAATTTTTGATGCAATTAGCTTTGAAAGAAGAAAAATGTCTACAAGTTGGAAGCTCTCTCTCTCTCCCTCTCTCCCTCCTACCCTCTCCTTCACTCTCTTTCTCTTTGCATTGCACAACACAGGTGCACTCACATACATACAGGCAATACATTTGTACACATTAAAAAAAAAAAGAAAAAAAAATTATTGAAAAAAAATATTGAAGCTGGAGAGCTAGCTCAGTGGTTAAGAGCACTGTCTGCTCTTTCAGAAGACACAGACTTGACTCCTGGTACCCACATGGTGACTAACAATTGTAACTCCTTTTCCAGACGCCCTCTTCTGGCCTCCGTGGACATTGCATGACACCAGTACACATATATATTCAGGCAATACACTCATACACTTTAGATAAATAAATAAAAAGTTTTACAAGTTTTACATTATTTTAAAAATTGATTTTTATTTTATGTGTATAAGTGTTTCTTTTCATGTATGTAAGTGCACCACATGCAGACAGTGCCCATGAACCCAAAAGAGGGTGTCAGATCCCTGGAACTGGATGTACAGACAGTTGTTAGCCACCCTGTGGGTGCTGGGAACTAAACCCTGGTCCTCTGCAAGAGCAGCCAGGGCTCTTAATCACTGAGCAAGCTCTCCAGGCCCTATTGGTTTTTAATTTTTACTGCATTTGGTTGGGGGGACATACATGTCCCACCATACATATGTAGCAGTCAGAGGACAACCTGCAGGAGTTGGTTCTCTCCTTCTGTCATGTAGATCTGGGGGATCAAATTCAGCTTTTCAGGCTTGGTGGCAAGGGCCTTTTCTGTTGCCATCCCAGTTTTAATCCCAAGGCTGGCAGGAGGATCCAAAATGCAAGGCCATCCTCAGGTCTGCAGTCAGTTTGAAACTAGCCCAAGCTGCACAAAACCCGTCTTAAAAAAAAAACCAAAAACCTGCTGGGCATGGTGGCACAGGCCTTTAATCCCAGCACTTGGGAGGCAGAGGCAGGTGGATCTCTGTGAGTTCAAGGCCAGCCTGGTCTACATAGTGAGTTCCAGCCTGACTGGGGCTGCAGGTAGACCCTGTCTCAAAAGACCAAAAAAGCCCCCCCCCAAACAAAACAAAACAAAGCAAAACAAAAAAAACCTGAGTGTCCCAGACGGCTGAGTGAGTGAAGCACCTGTTACCAAGCCTGAAGATCCGAATTCAATCCCAGGGGCCCATGTGGTGGAAGGACAGAACTGCCTCTCACAAGTTGTTTGGCTGGTGTGGAAACACCCCCACCCCACACATACACAGAGTGTATAATTAAATGTGATTTTAAAAAAGGTTTTGGGGGGCTGGAGAGATGGCTCAGTGGTTAAGAAGACTGGTTGTTCTTGCAGAAGATCCAGGTTTGAATCCCAGCACCCACATGGCAGATAACAACTGTCAGTAACTCCAGTCTCAGGGAATCCGATGGCTTTTTCAGCACTTGCCTACGTGCAGGCAGTACACACATACACATAAAATAAAAAGTAAAAATAAATAAAGAATGCCTAGACTACAAGGAGTTCTAGCTTTAAGAAATCAATTAATAAGCTGATTAACTAAAATATGTAAAGGGGAAAGATATTATGGAACTATCATATGTATAATTCATATATTGCCATTCATAAAAGACCAAGTCCAAGATAGATTGAAATTCATATCTGTAATAGGACATAAATGAGAAAAAAGAGCCAAAATGATATACTCATGATATAACCACACAAATACTAAAATATAAAACATCAAAGTGAAAAGCAGCAAATAACAATAAAAAATTAAATTTGGGGTTGGAGAAATGGTCCAGTGGTTAAGAGCACTGGCTGTTCTTGCAGAGGACCTCGGTTTGAGTCCCAGCACCCACATAATGACTAGTAACCACCCATCACTCCAGTTCTAGGAGATCCAACCCACTCTGCTGACTCTGTGGACACTGCACAACATGGGTGCACTTGCACACATGCAGGTAATACAGTGATATACAAAAAATAAAAAGCAAAAGATAGAATATAAAAAATATGAATTTTCAAATTTAAAAGGAAAATTATACAAATAGTCATGTAGAATTCATGAGTAGAATTTACTCGAATTTTGATAAGTGAATCAAAGGAAAACGTAGACTGCATTTTACTAACAGCATTAACTAACTTACTTTCAGATTACATATAAAGTCTTACACTATTTAGAAAATTGTTGCTCATGTTCCAGTAAATAGTCAGCTGGACCCATGTTCATGCAAGTAACCCTATTTAAGCTCAGTGAGTCACATACACACACAAAATAAAACCAATGAAAGTAGAAGAATGTGTGGGCTCTTTAGGACAGTGAGTAGCATAATGCAGGGTAATGGATCTGAATATTATCAAAACGTACACATAAATGACAATATCAAAGTATTAATTGAAACCTAAATTATTTCATTCAACATCACATAAAATGTTTATAATAATGAATCTATTCTTTGAAAGATGAATCATCACATTTCAAAAAAAACCCAGTAGAACTGGTTTTCTCATTGTAACGTGATACATACAATGTCATATGAGAGAGAAAAAAGAGAAATTGAGAGATAAAACCCTCTACACTAATAAAAACACTTAAAAAACAATAAATAGCTAATTTAAAATATTAAAGCAAAATTATGGAACTCAGAATTGTAGAAGAAAAAGTTCAGTATCTATTTAACATATTAAAATGATTGAAAGCTGAAATTTTGTGTTAAGTTTGCAATTGGAGAATCTGGACATAAATAAAAAAGAAAACAATCAAAAGGGAGGATACAGTGCCACAAGAGAAATCAGAGACAAATCAAAAGGATTTAGTAGGAGAAAAGCTTGCTCACTTAAAATTTTAATAAAATGAAAAGTAAAAACTCATCATTTAAAGAAATATGAAGCTGTTTTTGGTGGACCATACTTGCCTTTCCTTCACTTGTGCAGTCAAAATACCAGACCACTGTGAGTTGGATGCCAGCTGGGGCTGCTTAGTGAGACCTCTCAAAAACCAAAAACAAACACAATCTCCTCTGCTTATTTATTTTCTTCTTTCTCTTCTGCCTTTTCTAAACAATTCACTCCAGTGTAATCATGTGGGATTAAGCAAAGTATTTGTCCCTGTTTTGGAGGAAAGGAATTGTGGTGGCCCAGAGAAAGGGGTTGGAGTCCCAGGGACAGTTAGAGGATCTGCCTAACTTTGCCCTGGAGCCCTGCATTGTTAGCACAGGTTCTACATAGAGAGAGGACTCAGTTACTTCAACAGCAACATACAGGAGACAGGGATGGGATCATCTTAGATCTAGCTGTGTCAAAAATTGTGTATGCACCAGCACAACCACACGTTTTCTATTTTCTTTTTTCCAGTAAGTGAACCTAGAAACAATCTGAGCTAAATTCCTGATACCTAGTGTGTTCAACAAACATGTCAGAACTACTGAAATCATTCAGACTGAGGCCAAGAAAAGTATCACAGGACAGGGACCAGCTACCAGAAAGCAATGAAATGCTCAAACTATATAACAAGAAGTGTGCAAAAATATTCTCAGAAAGAAGCTCCTCCTCTCCAAATTTCGGCCACTTAAATATTAGAAAATAAAATGTAGAATTGTGGAGGGTTGAATACTGTCCCTTCAAAATGTGAGTTGTCCCAGATTCTTAGACTTTGTCATTTAAAAATAATCCTGGGAGATCTAATTAGTTAGGCTAGACTGAGAACACACAGGGTAAAGGTAAGCAATAAATATATTTATTGGGATCTATAAAAGGATAGAAGAAAACAAGAAGAGATACATAAAGTGGAGCCCCTGTGAAGACAGAGCAGATGCTGGGGAAATGCAGTTTCAAGGTAATGCATGCCAGGGAAGACTGGGAACATGTCAGCTAGAGAGGAGAGAGGGGTTTCTCTTCTTTTACAGTGAGTGTGTTCCTCCTGACAGCTTAATTTGAACTTACAATTATCAAAATTGTGACAAAATAAATATTTCTCTTTTTAAGATACTTAGATTAAATATTCGCAGTTTTAGATACTTTGATTAGCAGCCCTCAGAAACAGTACAGAGAGGAACAGATTCTAACCCATTAAGTGAAATAGGAATGAATTTATGATAATATGAATAAGAAAGCAAATTGAAATTTGAAAAAATGGGAGTCTAAAAATACTTTTATATATGTATATATATATGCATTTATATATTAGCTTCAGATGGGCAAGTTAATATGAAAAATGAAGAGCTAACAGACATCACCATAAGTTATTAAATTTAATGACAGTAATTGAGTCGAACCAAATCAAGTGCCACCAGGTAGGAGGCATGAGAGCATACTCCTGCTGTACCCTGTCACTTGAAGACTAATAGCATGAAAGCATTCAGAGCAGGGGGGGGAGGGGGGAGGGAGGAAGAGAGAGAGAGAGAGAGAGAGAGAGAGAGAGAGAGAGAGAGA
>NW_008335436.1:7447819-7449911 GCF_000622305.1 Nannospalax galili
TCTTAGTGTCAGGATCATATATAAAGAATAGCCTAAAAAGCTATTTCACTTTCAAGACAAGATATGCATTAACAAAATGCAACATAGGATTCTAAATGGGATGCCTGAGCAACAGAGACCAATACAGAGACAACTGTTTAAAAACATGAATGAACCAAGAGGACTAAGTTTCAATAATATATCAGCATTGGGGTTCTTTTTTTTTTTCAGTTTGATGCTATATGGCGACTATGTAGGAGAGTGTATTTGTAGAAAATGCTTACTAAAATCTCAAAAGTGGCAAAGCATTATGGTAGAAGTTCACTACCAAACACATCAGAAAAATATTATGCTGCAATTACACTTTTTTCTGAGTTTAATACTTTAAAATTGAAAAAGGAGCCTCATTCAGCTATTATATATGCATTATACACATATTTATTGAACAATTATAATATTCAAGTATAATATTGGACAATGTAAATGAAAACCGCTCATCTCCTTGATAGATAATTTTCCCTAATTTGTAGACAAGAGTCTTACAATAGCTTCTGTTACTTTCTGTATTTGGTAAGCCAGTAAATGCACTTAAACACTCTCTTAACATAAGTATTAAAATTAATGAAGTAAAAGCACATGAAATAGACACATTCGCAGTAACAATATATTGCTATATAATTATATTGTATATATTGAAATGGTGTATAAGAATTTATGTTTATAATGAAATTAATGAATATTTTCAGTCATTAAAACTATATTACTTTAAATATCTATATCAAAGCCTAATAGAGTTATATGAACATGAATATTGTCAGCTGAAATATATTCATTTTTAAATAAATGTTAATATATGAATAGACATTATAATTGTTTCAAATATTTGCAAGAAGAATCAGCTTGTGGATCTATCATTTCCTTTAGAGGCACTGTGATTTCATAATAAATGCATATATAATAATATATATATTAATAAATAATTGAGTGATACTTTACTACACATTATTGGATTTTATTTTTATCATAATTTCTTTTTAGAGGTGATATGCATAAGCTCTTTAATTTAAGTATTATGTGAGATAACTATTTTCACTCCTTAGAATAGAGCATTTTTACACATTATCACAGCAATACCATTAACTAAATCTCTACAATACAAGCACATGCACCTGTATGAGAGAGTTTATTGTGGTACATTTGAAGTATATTATGCTCTCAAAGGTAAATTGGAGTATGTTTGAAGAATAACACTTTTAACAAAATGATAAACTAGTAACTTATGAGAAATACCACCCAGTGCAAATTGTCTAGAAGAAATCTAAATGTTTAGAGTTTTTATTTTCTTTTAATTAATTAAGTAATTAATTATTTATTTATTTTACATGTATGCATGTATTACCTGCATGTAGGTAAGTGCACCCATATTGTGCAATGCCCACGGAGGTCAGAAGAGGCTGTAGGATCCCCTTGGACTGGAATTATGGACAGTTGTTAACTGCCATGTGGGTGCTGGGATTCAAACCTGGGTCTTCTGCAAGAATAACCAGTGTTCCTAACAGCAGAGCCATCTATCCAGCCCCTAAATGTTTGTTTTTTATAAAATATACTTGGATAATTATCTCACAGATAACTAATAAATTGAAACAAACAGGAAATGAAAAAAAAAAAAATCCCTGTGATGGCTGATCCTGGGTGTCAACATGACTGGATCTGGGATTAACTGAATGAGAGAGATCTTCTTAATTGGATCATCTGAAACTGGAAGACATGCCCTAAATGTGGGTGTTACCTTCTGATTGCAGCCACAGCAGAGGAGAATGCCGGGCTTCCTGCTGCTTGCCTTCTCTCTTGCTGTGAGTTTGTCTTGCTGCTGTAGACTGAAGACCAGCTGATCTTTTGGAATTCGTCAGACCTTCAGCACCTGATTTGAACTACTGAGACACCCAGCTTTGTGGACTGAGCAACTACGGATTCTCAGCCTCTCCAGTGTGGTGCAGCCATTGTTGGACTACTCGGACTCTATCATGTGAGCTAAGCTGATAAATCTCTATACATATATATTCATTCTACTGGTTCTGTTTCTTTGGAGAACCCTGACTAATACAGTTGTGTG
>NW_008335436.1:7450367-7456896 GCF_000622305.1 Nannospalax galili
AAAGGGCCTGTTTCCTCTAACAGGCAGAGCCTGCTGCAGAGAATTGACTGCAGAGAGCCACAGAGGGAGGGGCTTTTGATGCCATATTGGACAGATACTGCAGGGCGGAAAAGATGGCTTCGGTGTTTCACCAGCGTGGATGTAAGAGGGGGCAAGACGAAGCGCCTGTGATGCATGGGTGAAAGCTAAGGGAGACTCTGGGAGGGCTCGCAAGTGATCTGGAATCCTGGGCCAAGCCACACAGAGCTGGTTGCCAGGTGTGGAGTGTTTATTCCTTTGTAAGTTCTCCTCTCCCCCCTAAAGATATCAACCATGAGAAATTCAGATAGAGATACTATGTGGTTTGTTTAATAGTGCTAGGGACAAGAGACCCTGAAGAGAGTGAGGGTGGGTCCAACAGAGAGAAGGAAGTTGCAAATTCAGTGGAACAAATTGGCGCAGCTGGCATGATGGCACTAGAAATGACAAACTGTGGAAGTTTGGAAAAAGCTAGAAAGCTGATGGTGGTGCTGATGTAGACTTTACAATGGATTATAAAATATGTAACTAAAAAGAGGCCAGCCATACAGAAGTGTGGGCCACAGCTGTGTTGTAAATGTGGGGAAATAGCCCATTTGTGATGTACGAAGATTTGTTAAAGGTTATAGCAAGGCTAGAAAAAAATTTACTGGCTTTCGACACAAAGGGAGAGCCCAAAGAGCTGGCATGGCCACTTTGCATAATAAAAGATGTGGCCTAGGCAGAGGAAGCTTGAGAGAGAGAGAGAGAGAGAAAAAAAAAAGATACATTAACTTGTGTAAGGTCCAAGGACTCAGAGGAAAAGACAGCTATTAGTAAAAAAGATGACCCCAAAATAAAATTAACTAAAGCTGCCCCTCAGATTCAACCACTGATACAAAAAAAAAAAAAAAAAAGCTAACAGTTCCAGTACTCCACACTGGAACTCTTAAAACTAGAAAAACTTACAAGCAAGTAATCAGAGTCCCTAGCAGTGTGGCTTGTGAGACTTTGGGACACTGGAGCAAATGATATCAGTTTAAGACCTTCAGAAGCTTCACAGCTGAGTTATAAAACAATCATGCATTCTTGAGATATATTCTGTTCAACCTAAGCCAATGCAGGGGGGAGCAGCCTTTAATGGGATGATCAGTGGAAGGCATTAAAGATACATGGTAATCACCAAGGGAGACTAACATGATTAGCAGGGGCTGGAGGACTATAAAGGAGGGGCAGGCATTACTGAGAGAACTAGGTATGAGAAAAGGAATATATGATGTCCAGTTCACTGGGAGAGATAAGACTGTGTTCACCACAGATATGAAGGAAAGCTTAATTCAACTGGGCCCTCAACTGGGCTTTAATAGTTTTGCTAAGCCCTTTGATGGGACAGGATCTTTGTAAAGTGAGGGAGGCTTTAGCAAACCTAAATGATTCTGACCAGCATCTAAAACTTGTCTGTAGAATAACAGAACTCCCTACAAGAGATATAAAAAAGACCAGAGAGAAGAAATGGTCCATTTGGGTTACTCAAAGACAAATGTTGCAAGACTTATGTTGAGCCCAAATTCCCAGAGAATAAAACTGACAGAAAACCAAATTTGGTACTAAGGAGTTTTTGGAAGGCTTTAAAAGCAGAAGAACAGTTTTAAAAAGGCATTTAAAGGATGAAAACTCTCCAAGGGGTGGTTAAGAACCCCCAAGGATTAAATAAGTTGCATTTCTCTTCTGATAAAGGCTATACTAGGGTTGGAAACAGTTTTTCCCACCAAGGCCTCCCCCAGCAACCAAGTGCAGTCAATGGGGAGATGACAGATATGGCTACAGTCATGAGGCAGACTCATGGTCTGCCCGACTCAGGGAACAAACAAGTGTAGCTGGGACAGGAGAACCCCCCTGCCTTCTTAGCCTAGTGCCAGGTCAGGCAATGGGAGCCAACACCTGTAAGTGTATCAAGAATAAAAGAATACAAAGAGACTACATGTAAAATCCCCCAGGTGCGAAATGACTCCAAAGGGATAACCAAAGGTAGTAAAAAAATAACCAAATTAATGCCTCAAAGCCATGCTATCGTGCCTAACAAGGATCTATGGAAAAAACAGTTAATATGAATAGATAAAACCTTTCTATGCTGTATTAGACCTTGTCTATGATTGATTTAATATATGGTGTTAACCTTCCTTCCAGTGATTTACAGACATGAAACACATTTAAAAGATATCTGAAGAAGCAAAGGCCAGCTAAAGCTGTAAGATTCTTGGGAGTATTATGGTTAGGTAAGATAAAAATAAAGGCTCCCAAACCATACAAGGGAATCTACAGTACTAGGGCTGGGTTGGCCACCTATGAGCTATTGGTCAGAGAGAGATCCTAGAGGTCCTCAAATTCACCAGAGCTATTGCAACTAATGTTGATTAAACACTAGAAAGGTCAATAAGGCCATGTTCCTGAAGACACTACATGATGTGAGTTCAGGAGGAGAAAAGTAGGTGGAGTTGAGACTAAGACACAAAAAAAAACTCCATGCCACTGGCTGAATGACGTTCATATTGCCAGAAGGTGCTATAAAGATGTTTGGGGAAAAAAGGATCCCCTATGACTCTACTCAGCAATGTTCCGCGCATGCTGCACACTGTAGACATGCCAAGAAATGCCAGCAAGTGCAATAATGGCTCAACCAACATACATACAACTGACAAACTTCTAATTGGATAAGGCCCGCTCCTAGGGGTGGAACACATATCTGGTGCCATAGACCAGGCTACCCCCTGTGTAGAGAAAGGCTACAGGCCCTAGTGGGGAAGGCATCAAAAGTATACTGTTTGATAAATATAGTACACCTACTGGGTGTACTTCCAGCCATTTGTACTTACATTCATGTTTGTTTAGATGTGTCTACTTCCTTCCATTTGTCTTTATAGTAAAAGAAACACCACTGAGATAGATCAATGGCCAGGGCTTAAAGAAAAATAATGGAGAGGCCCAAAAAGTCATTATCCTGCCATGATAAAAGAGAAATTGCCTTACATCCATCACCCCATCCCCCCATCCAAGGCTCATTGACCTTAGTAGAAGAATGGCGGCAAGATGTAAGAGTGGAATAAATGTGCAGATTGTCTTCCCAAAGTGCCTGGATCCTCCAAGGGGCAGGTCCTGCCAGGGGACACCATCTTGGACAGAAGTAGTGGGGCATGAAAAGATGGCCCTGGTGTCTCACCAACGTGGATGCAAGAGGGGGCATTTACTGACCTGAGGGAAGACTGTGGGCCCATGATGTGTGGGTGAAGACTAACAGAGATGACTGTGGACAGGCTCAGAAGCGATCTGGAATGGCAGGCCAAGTGGTGCAGAGGCAGGTGCTAGGTGTCGGGTGTTGATTTCTGTGTAAGTTCTCCTCTCTGCCCCAAAGATATAAGCTATGAGGAATTCAGATAGAGATGTTATGTGGCTTGTTTAATCACACCAGGGACAAGAAACCCTGAAGAGAGTGAGGGCAGGTCCAACAGAGAGCAGGAAGGAGAAAATTTAGTGGGGCACCTTCACTGCAGCCACTGGGATTTCCCAAGCCAAGGCCCCTGGGTTCTCAGAGCCCTCCTGCTGTACCACAGTCAGCTGCTATTTGTTTCCTGATGAAGTGGTTTTCCATGTTAATCACCATCTGTTGCATGAGGAAGTGAAGCATTACCAGTGACAGCTGAGAGATGATCTAATACCCCCTTGCCCCCTGTTCCCTGAGTCTTTGGTATAGAGGTTACATTTTAGATGTGTCACTTAGGCCTCAATGCCTCACAGATATCACCTAAGAGTTAATGGTTTTTTACCTGTTTTGTTGGAAATTTAGGGGCTGGAGAGATAGCTTAGTTTTTAAGAGCTCTAGGCACTTTGGTTCTCTGTCCAGCAACCATTATCTAGGCTGATAATCTACCTGTAACTCAACATCCACCTGATATGACACCCTTTTCTGACCTCCAGAGTAACATGCATTCATGCACACATGCTTGTACACACAAACAGATCCACATAATTAAAAATAAACAATTAAGCTTAAATAAAAATTAAAGAAATGTGAAATTGAATTGATAGATTGGTGAACGATAGTAGCTGTATGGAATTGAATTTTTCAAACACAGAAAAACATGACAGACCATGTCAACCTGTACACAAAGGATTGATTGATTGATTTTAGTTTTCACTTTAATCTATATTTCTCATTCACATTTGACATTCCATAATTTCCTACACAGGTATCCTGGATCCTCTGTAAGAGTCAGTGCTCTTATCTTCTGAGACATCACTGTATTTATTATTTTTAGTTTATATGTACGAGTGTATTTTCTGCATGTTGGTAGGTACACCATGTCATTCAATGCCCAAGGAGATCAGAAAAGGGCATTGGAACCTCTGGAACTGTAGTGATGGATGGTTATTAGTTGACATGTGGGTGTTGAGAATTTAACCTGGGTCCTCTGCAAGAGCAGCCAGTGCTCTTCACCACCAAACCATCTCTCCACCCTCAAAAGATACCTATTCTAAAATTTTTGTGGATATCATTAAATGATCGTGTCACTCATCATTTATGTTGGTTTCTTGTTAAATCAAAAGTCATAGCAGTTTTGTGCTGTATAAATACACATATTTCTTTCCTTTTTTTTTTTTTTCTTTTTGAGACAGGGTCTCCCTGAAGCCCCAGCTGTCCTGGAACTCACTATGTAGACCATGCTGGCCTTGAACTCACAGAGATCCGCCTGCCTCTGCCTCGCCAGTGCTGGGATTAAAGGTGTACACCACCATGCCTGGCTTATTTAGGTATGAATCCATAGTTTGCTTCAAATTTTTAGATTTGTTTAATAAATATATTTATTTATTCTATGTGTATTAATGTTTTGTCTGTGTCTATACATATGTACCACATGCATGTGAGGTGTTCATGGAAACCAGAACATGACATCAGATCCATTTTTAACTGGTGATGTGGGTAGTTATGAGCCACCATGTGAATGCTGGGACTTGAGTCCATCTCCTCTGCAAGAATAGCATGAGCTTTTAACCACTGAGCCATCTTTCCACCCTTGCTTCCTTTTTTACATAAATATCTAGTAAAATTTCTTTATGTAGATCTATGCTTATTGGCAGGAAGATAAGGAGCCCAGCATCATTCTCAGCTACTTAGTGAGTCCTAGGCTAGCCTGGGCCTCAAGAGATCATTTTTCTTCCAAACAGCTGATCAGTTACTCATATGAGTACACAGCAGTGGTGACAGCAGGCACAAGTCCTATGCAACCTCAAACCAAACAGAACCCAGGCATAGCCATTAAGAAGTAGGTGAAAATTTGAACCCAATAAGGAACTTTTGGCTATTGATGGCCACTGAGAGCAAGAGACACAGTGATGGACAGGGATGGGTCTCTTGGGGTTCCAGTGGATTGACCCGCATTAAGAACATTTGGGGATGCAAATCAGACTCTACAGGCCATATTATGTTAATGAGAGCACAATAGTGGGGGGAGATCTGTATAGGCGGAGGGCATTTAATAAGCCAGTTACACAAACAAAAGGTGTCTTCTAGATCTATACACATGAAAAACAAGCACAGAAATGTAGAAATAAAGGCAGTACCAGGTTTTGATGCAACAAAAAAGACAGGAGATTTTTCAAAATGGTTGAAGTTAAACTTTCCACTTCAAATAGCGCTTGTTATCTATAATGCTTTTAAAACAAATACTCTTGCTTTTCTAATAACTTGGGGGTAGCCTGGCCAGAAACTGATTTTGTATCACAGATGCACCTTTACCTCAGAGAAGTAGTTTTCCTGTGTCCTGTGTCCCTTGACTCGAGGGCCCTGTCAGAAGATTTTACTAAAATACTGAGCTCTGAAGGTCTCCATAGACTGGGCAGTTCTTCCCCCAGTGGCTTCTTTAAATGACTCTCATCTGACATTCATCAACATTCTCAACAAAAGACGCTTTGACAGGACTTGGCACCCACTGCATTCAAGTTCAGCTTTGGATAAGTTTATCAGAAAGTGATAACCAAAGAGAAAGGTGCACCTGCTGCTCTTACACCTCTGAGATTTTGCAGGCACCAAGCAATGCAGCTGGTGTTTACTCTGAGTTCTGAACACAGAAGTGTTTTCTTCAAGATGTTTAAAATTATTGCTCCATTACTCACTTGCAACTAATGTCCTCTGAGGAAAATCTGATTATAATTTTCTTTTCCTTGTTTAGGTGATCAAGTTTGCTCTTTAAAATTATTTAGATTCCTTGTTCTTCAGAAGATATCAAGAAAACATGGAAGTGTTTAGAATATTCTTGTTTTCAAAGTAAAGGCAAATTTCAATGTCACATGAAGATATAATCTTCCCTTTAGCCCTTCCCTTCCCTTCTTTTAGCATATTATGATACACATATTCACACACATACATGTTACTTCTGTATTTTCTTAATTATACATTACATAGGCTTCTTAATTTTATCATTTAACCATTGATCTTTAAATTCCAATTTATTTCTGAAAAGCAAAATAGAGTTGGATA
>NW_008335436.1:7457059-7463462 GCF_000622305.1 Nannospalax galili
ACTTCCTTCTTTTACCAGTTCCATCTATGTGAAGATAAGTCAAAGGTCCTTCTTGACCATGTCTGGCTTCACTTAGAAGCACAGAGGATATGTTTCCTCTGAGTTGACTCTTCTTTGTAAACTGGGAACTGTTTCAAGTCCATCTGATGGGGTCTCCTTGACCTCCCTCTACAGGAAAACAGGTGGAGGATATGTTTCCTCTGAGTTGACTCTTCTTTGTAAACTGGGAACTGGTTCAAGTCCATCTGATGGGGTCTCCTTGACCTCCCTCTACAGGAAAACAGGTGACTCACCACAGTTACAGGACGTTTTGAGAGATGTTCCATAGTCCCCTGGAACTTAGTCGACCTTGGAGGGCAAGGAGCAAAAACTCCCCTTTAAGTCCCTCATACCAGATTAGTATAGGCTTCAAAGTATGGCTGTTGAACATTCAAGAATGTTAGTTCCACCAGTCTGGTACTTTTAATTACCATGCACTATGTAGATAAAACTTGGGCAAAAACCAAACATTCTCAGATAATCCTTGACTAGACATATATTATGTTCCTTGAGCTAGTTGTATGCATAACTTTTCTGTAGGTTGTTTGACTAATGTGGTTGCCTCTTTAAGTAGCTAGGCATTATCTCTCTCATTGTCTAACCCTTCCACCATGGTTTCCTCACTTAAAGTGCCCCCATTTTTCCCATTCGCCCTTAATAATACCTTTCTCCTATGGTTCCATCTCCCTTGAGCTCCTTCTTTCCCTTTATCCCCAAGGTTCCTTGTATAACCCTCCCATATCCTTCCCATTAAAATAAGCCCATTTTTATTCAGATCTCCTTATTAACACCTGAGGGTGCATGAACATAAGGAAACAGAGGCTTTCATGCCCCTGGGGACTTGGTCATTTGAATCTATAGCAATGGTGTCAGCACACAGGATACTCTTGACGATTCATCTGACAAAAACCCAACATAGACACAGGAAAGTAGGCAACAGGACCTAACCTTAGCAGAACTATTGGAAGCTAATTTCTGAGGGGTGATGGAGAATAAGTCTTTAAGGGAGTAACTCTAAATAGCCTGACTAGATGCCAGTGGATGAACTTGCACCAAGGGATATCTGGGTACAAAAGCTCGACTCTCGAGACCCTAACATAAATTACAGAATGCATGAAATCTGGTGAGAGGGATATGGAGGGGTGAGGATGGTGGAGGAGTTCAAAATATGATTAAGATTTATTGTATGAAATGCACATATCTTAATAAAATTATACAAAAAACATGACAAATTGGAAAGATCCAGCAAACAATTTTGGAAATTGATATGGACATATCATATCAAATGGATAAAAGAAAATACAGATTTATAAACATGAATTAGTAAAATTTCAAAACAGGTTTGATTGTAAAATCCCAGGCCACATTCTCTTATGACTCGAAACATTTGCTGTCATTTATGATTCTCCAGTATAAGCTGAGTGTCTTTAGTCATACTGTTCTTCAATAATACCTTTTTAGATATTTCTTGGAATTGTCTGGAAAGAATCCCTATGGATCTAGTTCTTTTTGTGGGTTCCTTTGAACAAAGTTTTTTCTGATTAGGAATACTAGTGAATAAGGAGTATTTATGTGTGCTTAAATTAATGTTGAATGTCATTACTTAAATATAAACCTAAATGGATATTTTGAATTGTGTACAAATATATTCTCAAGGTTCACATTGTATTACATGACAAGGCTTATGGAACATAGCAGAACAATGGAATAGAGAGAAAACTAATCATCTCTCACCAGTAAAGTTTCCTTACACAACAGGGTGAGATGCACACAGAAGGCCACAACTGACCAAGTTTTAAAGAATAAGAAACTGCAGAGTGTGTAATCTTGAATGGGACTCCTGTATTGAACCTTATTCACCAATGGCTCAGAGATCATTGTGGAAGAGGAGGAAGAAACCGTAAGAACCAGGGCTGGTTCATGAACACAGAGAAGCAGAGGCTTTCAGGCCACTGGAAGCCTGCACATATGAACTTGTGGCAATGGTGGCATGGAGCACAAGACCCATGCCAACTCAATTAAACAATGACCAAGAGGGGAAAAGAGAAATGGGTGGTGGGTCTGCCCTAGACTGAGAACTATTGGAAATTGATTGATGCTGGGTGAGGGAAAGTATGACTTATATATGATCTCTAGGTGGGTGGACAAATTTGCACAGAAGACATCTGAATACACATACTTGACTGGATGGAACTTGATGTGTATGGTGGAATACATGAGTTCTGGTGGGGGATTGTGGGCCATGGATGGGGGAGGGGCCTAATTTTGGTTAAAAACTGCTGTATAAAACTACAAAAACTCAATAAAAAATTAAGAAAAACAGATTAGGCAGCGGCAAGAGCATGAACGCAAACCATCACCAACTGAAGCTGCCTCCCTCCTGTCCCCTGTCCCAGCGGTAATGTTAATGAAGCTCCCTCAAAAAAAGATTAATTTGTACTTAGATACTTAATGCCATTTTCAATAGTTATGTTTAGCATTTACTTCTACTCACATAATTTAGTGGCGTTTATGTGACATAAATTTCATGATGAAGATTTAATTTAAAAATCAAATAAATTTAATGAAAATTAAATTAAATGCTTGTTTATGATGAACCACTACTTGTTTTATTAGGATTTTACATTTTATGAACTTTATGTAAACACAACTATATCATCTTTATGCAAATATAATAACATGCAAAAACCACTGATATTTATAAAATATCTGATCACCATCTTTGATTTCTTAGTGTTCTAATAATTTAATTTTCTATAAAAATGTTTTAAAGATTTAAAAAAAATATTTTATATATTATTTTTTATGTATATGTGTGTGTGTATTGCCTGCATACAGGTAAGTGCACCCGTGTTGTTCAATGCCTGTGGAAGATCGAAGAGGCTGTCAGATCCCATATAACTTGAGTTATGGACAGTTGTTAGCTGCCATGTGGGTGCTGGGATTCAAAACTGGGTCTTCTGCAAGAATGACCAGAGTTCTTAGTTGCTGAGCCGTCTCTCCAGCCCCACAGTTTAAATATTTATAAAATAGCCTTGAGCTTTAAATGATCATGTTATTTTTGATGGAATAGCTATTGAAAAATTTCTTATAACCTTTAAATGTAGACATTGTTCAAGGATAGTGGCTATCCCCTGAATATATACAGACACACAGACTTAGAATGAAGTAGATACCTATTATGGTAACAATGACGGAAAAGTACATTTAAACAGAGTCATCATGGATTTCGCCTTTTTGAAAAATGGGATTTGGATGAGCACAAGAATAAAACTGTGGGAATAACTCTGTTGGCAATTAGGAAGAAAGTCAGGCAAAGGGGATTCTAATTACGGGGGGGTCCTGGGAGAAGTGAGTACTTCATGTGCTCAGTAAGAAGAAGGACAATGTGAGTCCACAGTTGTGAAAATGAAAAGGAGCAAAAGAGGAAATACAGAAGCCAAGGTGGATGGACGTGAAGACTTTAAGGAATACTTAGGCTGTTCTCTGGACCACTAGTTAATAAGGCAGCATCTGTAAGACGTGTGTTTCAAATATACAAAGATCCTGCGGTAAGTGGTAGGAGGTCTTTAGGTCTTTTGTATGTTTAGATGATTGAAGAAAAAAAGTATATGCAATGGACAGATGAGAGACAAAATTAAAATTAAGCACTTTCCAAAGCTGATAGCATCTACAGTAAGAAAAGCAGAGCCTCATTGTCCTTGGACTTTGGGTGATAACTGTCTGCTCAAAGGTAGCCTCTGGTACTGACTGTGGGTAGTGAGTAAGCCATGAATATGTAGGGGCAGAAACCATGTCAAAAATCTTTCATTTTGCCATCAATTTTATTGTGAACCCATATCTGCCTTAATGTAGCCTATATGTTAGAAAGGAGATATCATTTCAAATGCTAAAGGAATTCCAAATTTGAGATGATTAATAGTAAGTTTGAGAATCATAAGCTGTTTTTTTTAATGTGATAAACATATGGGATATAAATGTAAAATTATTAAATAAGTGCTTATATTTGGGATTCAGGGTCTGGGAAGATGGGTTTCAGTAAAGTGCTTGCAACACATGCATGAGAACCTGAGTTTGGATCCCCATCACCTGTATAAACATCCTCTTTTGGTAGTATGTGCCTGTATCACCTTTCTTGGGGAGGCAGAGATAGGTAGAATCTTGGTGCTTGCTATATGACAGCTAAGTCCAATCTTGGAGCTTTAGGTACAGGGAAAGACCATGTTTCAAAAAGTGGGGTGGAAACTCTTCAAGAAGAACACGCAAGGTTTACCACTGGCCTCTGCAGGCACATGTGTACATACAACTAAACATATCTGCATACATACGTGAACAAGCACACCTACATGTACTACAACAAACATCCAAGTAAGATTCAAATATTCAAAATTTATATCTAGGCTATGAGTTAAATTTTGATGATATAACTATGTAGATGATATCCAAATTGATCATTTACTGAACTGAAATAGAAATACCACTATTTCATGAGCAAGAATATGAGAAATCCGGGACGGCATGATGGATCAGTGGGTAAAAGTACTGTCTTCCAGCCTGAGGACCTCCATTTAACCCATATAATTCATGGTGGAAAGAGAATATCAACTTACGAGAGTTGTCCTCTGATACTCAACTGTGTGCCATGACATGCATGCCCAAACTCACAAACATATATCACCACCATCTCCCATAATAATAAAAATGAATATTTGAATGCATAAAATGTGAAATCACTGAAACCACAAAAAATATCCTTTAATGAGTAAAGACAATAAAATAATTATAAATAAAAACTGATCATTATAATTGACAATCTAAGAGTCATAGATATTATTGACAAAATGAAAAAAAATAGATCATTGTAAGTTCAAGGGATAATGAAAAATCTTAAGCTTTCTAAAGGATGAAAAGTTAGATCAGGTCATTTCTACAATCCCATGTATATATATTTTTTACATGTACATGTGTATATACTCATATATACATATATATACAAACATACATAGTTTATAAATCTGAAATTATGAACTAATTAGAATTAAATAGTAAGATATATATTAAAATGAATGGCATAGTCTATACCCTGTAATTAATATGGTGCATCATGCATTATAAATAAAATTATAGTGCACCAAAATTAATAACTGAGAAATAAACTTATGAAATGTAGAAAAATCAACTCATACTGCAGTGCTCAGTATTTGAGAAAAACAGGTAGAAATTAGCAGAGATCTTTCCTAAGTTGAATATGAGTTATGGAAAATGATTGTGTTCTCTTATATACAGAGACATGTATTTACTCCACCAATGCTGTATGTTTACTACTCAGTCAATGCTATAATGTACAGGAACATTGAAGGATAGTATTACTGATATTGGAGAGACTATTAGCTTTTATCATGAGTGATATATAAATATAAAATATTTCCATCAAATTTGGTTTACTAATATTTTATGAAATAAGTTGCTGATTTCTCAAGGTAATTTAAAAGTTTTTGTGGTGTCTACCTTTTATGAAAATTGATATCAAATCCAGTTATAGCTTCAGTTTTGTATGTATGTACAATTTAAATGTATAATTATGTAGCATAATGACATTTTCAGATAGTTTGATGATTAAGTCATATATTTCTAAATCCTAAGAAAACAATGAATAAGTATATATGTAATTTGAGAATTTATTTCTAACTATAGGTTAAGTATTAAATACTTATTACAAAGGAATGAATCTCATTTTTAATTTTTTCTTCTAAGATGTAGAAATCTATTAATGAATTTACATATATATGTATATAAAATTTCCTTGATGTTATTAATATTGTGTTTTGCAACTAATAACCATACATTACTATTAATTTTATTAGCATTATTAATTTATTTTTTCCTCAAAACTAGCACTGCTTTCTTACAAATACCAAATATATCACCTGTAGGAATTGTCCACAAAATAATAAGGAAACTGGTTGTGGTGACCCCATCTCCAACAAGCTTCTGATGAACTTCTTAACATGGCTCACATAGATTTTCCTCCATTGATACTTATGTCCTGAGGAAAGGGATTATCATAGATCACAAAACACACACACACACACACACATATACACACACACATATACATATATGTATATGGTACTGCACTATTGTAAAACAAGATTAACACTAAATCTAGTCCCAAGACACTGCACACATTTTTTTTGAGTATGTTATGTGTACAGTAGCTGTGGGCAAAGAAATCACATGAAAAGGGAGCAGAAGTCTTCAAGACCAACAGTTACTCCTTTGTAAGCCTATCACCATTTATATCAGATCCCCTCTAACCTTTCTATGCACATGCTTTCCCGGGATAGAATAAAATCCCTCCAGA
>NW_008335436.1:7466337-7471081 GCF_000622305.1 Nannospalax galili
GGCCATCGATCAAGAGAGGGGCCTCCTTACTGCAGAGGGAAAGACTATTAAAAATAAACAAGAGATCTTAGACCTCCTGCAAGCCCTCTGGGGCCCAACAAAACTAGCTATAATCCACTGCCCAGGTCACCAAAAAGGAAACAACCCCACCCAGAAGGGAAATAATCTGGCTGACAGGACAGCTAAAGAAATAGCCCTGACCTCCACGATCTTGCCCATTCTTGGTGATCCTGGAGCAAGGGGACTGCCTAAAACTCCCCATTATAGCCCTGAGGACTTAGCCTGGATATACACTCTCCCTATGACTCAATGCCTAGAGGGCTGGCAGAGGACAATGGATGGAAAAGTTATCCTACCTCAGAATTTAGGCGTAAGATTGCTCAAGAAAATACATCAAGCCTCACACATGGGCACCCAAAGGATGCAAGACTTACTAAGAAGGGCCAAAGTTAAAATTCAGGAAGGAAATCAAGCCATTGAAAAAATTGTTAGGCATTGTCATGCCTGCCAATTAGCCAACTCAGCTCCATCCCATCCTAACCCAGGATCCCGGAGCAGAGGGAGACTTGTCGGGGACTGCTAATCTATTATGTGCATTGAGCTGTGGCTGCCTTGTTTACTGAGTTTGTGTTATGCATACCAGTACTTAATCTGCCTATTCAGGAGGGATGTGTTTATGTGGAGAGCCTCACAATACCTGACCTGGAGGCAATAGTGGTAAACAAAAAGATCAAAGAAGGCTTTGAAGTATTTGACTGCTCCTTGACCCTCAGATACAGGTGGGAAAAACAGCTGTTGAAGCTAATTGAGCTAAGCAAACGGTGGCTATCTCTGATGTTCTGTATAAAAGGTGGAGCTAAAATAAACCGGGGCTGCGGTCTCTACTGACAGTCCTCCCAAGTATCTTTTCTGTCTCTTGTTTTTTTTCTTTCAATCTTCACTCCCCCTTTCAGGTACTGTCCGTCTTGGCTCGCTGGCACCGGCAGTAGTTGCAGAAATTAACTACAGGAAGCTGCTTTTTCTAATAAAGTGGGTTAGGTCAGAGGCTGAAGAAAAGATTGGTGAACAATTATAATATAAAAGACAGAAATCTGATTCAATTTGCTTATTTATTTATTTATTTTTGATTTATTTATGAGATCTAAATTTAGATAACTCCATTCAGAACAGAAGAGCTATTACTGCTGCTTTGCAGAAATTAGCTACAGGAAGCTGCTTTTTCTAATAAAGTGGGTTAGGTCAGAGGCTGAAGAAAAGATTGGTGAACAATTATAATATAAAAGACAGAAATCTGATTCAATTTGCTTATTTATTTATTTATTTTTGATTTATTTATGAGATCTAAATTTAGATAACTCCATTCAGAACAGAAGAGCTATTACTGCTGCTGCCACTTGAATAAGAAGGAAGACCCAAACTCAGACAGACAAAAATCCAGCATAGAAGTGGGGAAATATATAGAAGACCCCAGTATTAACTGAAGAAATATTGGCAATTGATTTCTGCTAGGTGAGGAAGAGCTGATCTTCTTAAAGAAAAGGATTCTAGATAAGCTGACCTAAAGAGAGGGATTCTAGATAAGATGAACTTTCACTGAGGAGCGACTGGGGACACTAAAGTGACACAATAGGCCTTATAAAATGACAAACTGTATGAATTCCAGTGGGGGTGGTATGGAAGGGTTCCAGCAGAGATGGGGATATAAAGATGATTAACATTGATTGAGATATTCTGTATGATATACACAAGATTTAAAAAATACTTTTTTAAAAAAGAGAACGAACACTCATGTAAATAAAATAATAATCTTAAATGAAGACAGCAATACTGACACTATAACTAGTAAGCATCATTAAGTTTGTTTAAAAAAGTATTAGCTCAAGAATTTGATAAAGTTGAAGAAATGAGCTAATTTCTAGACATATACATCTTGCCAAATCTCTCTACCAAAATAAAATATACCAAGAAAAAAAAAATAAGACTGGCATTACCCTTACATCAAAACCAGTTAAGGACACAACTATAAAAGGAAAACCATTAGAATTCTTCTCAGTTGCTCAAAGGTACAAATAATATCCCCAATGAAACACTACAAAAATAAATTCAGTACAATGAAGGACAATTAATTCCAGGCACACATGAATGTTTTAACATGAACAAGTAACTAACCATGATGCAGCCACTAAATTAAACAAAGACTCGCATATCCACTATTAAAAATCATTTAATGATATTAAGTATTTCTTATCAATAAAACTTCTAAATGAATTAGGAATAGAAAAAAGATATCTGAACACAATAGATATCATGTATAATAAGTCAATTGTTAACATTATATCAAGTTTGTAATGAAGTTGAAGAGAAGTTGAAAAATCTCTGCTAAGATCTTGACTACAACAAAGTATGACCACTTTCACTGTTACTCAATATATTGCTCAGGTATATCCAGGGCAATGAGGGAAATGGAAAATAAAAAGGCACCCAAAGTGACAGGAAGAATTTTAATTATTACTGTTTGTAAATGACATGATCTTGTATATAGAAAACTCCAAAAACTCCATCAGCATCTGTTATAACTAATAACTACATTTACAATGTTATCACGTCTCAGCCTTTTGGATAAGATGAAATACAGTATATGTTCTCATCAGTATAACACAGGCTATGTCCTCAATCCAAGGACAATATAGTAAATGGAGATTTTGAGGAGAATGGAATAATAGCTTGTTTGGTCTACTACAAACAGATCTGATATTGTCGTATCTCCAGAAGCAGTGCACTGCATCTTGTAATTAAAAAAAGAAATAAAGGAATGTTCCATCTTCTGGAATTCACAACAGATCTACAAAATCTGTGTCCTTGTTTTCAATCAATAGTACGTTATCTAGACAAAATAAAATACATAAAATATGTATACTTATAGCCTACATATAAATAAAACTTGAAAAAGATAATTGTATAATGAAAATTTAAAGTGCTGGTGGAAGAAACTGATATGCAAAAAGGAATAACATCTCTTTTCAATGAATTTAAAAATCAATATTGTTAAACTATACTCAATGCAATCATAGATTCATTTCAATCTCTGTATAAAAATATTAATGGTATTCTTTACAGAACCAGAAAAACTGAACAGTTTAAATGGAATCATAAAATACTTGCCAAAACAGTTTTGAGCAATGGGACAGACTGGAAGTCATTATATTCCTTATCTTACAAATTTAGTAAGACGCTGCCATCATTTAAAGTGTTTGGTTGGGTTCATGATGTAACCCAGTTTGTTGAATGCTTGTCTGGCTCATAGGAAGCCCTTGATTTAGTCGACACTACTGCATCAACCAGGTTGGTGACAGACTCCAATAATCTTGGGAGGTGGAGGCAGGAGGATCAGAAGTTCAAAGATAGCCTTGGATGTTACCAAGCAAATCAGTTACTTTATATATTTGTGGTAATGAAGCACCTGACAAGAAACAGTCTGACTTGGAAGGGTGTTTACAGCTCACAGTCTCAGCTCACAGTTTGAGTTCATTATGGCAGACTTACCTAGAGCTATTTTTCTCCATTTCTTGAGGCCCAGAAACCAAACCCAGGAATTACTGCATGTGCTCCCCACTGTTAGGGTCTGTCTTCTCACTTCAGTCTGAAAAACTTAACTCCGCATGGCAGTGACCTTTAACTTTGTCACCCAGGAGATTTTAGATACTGTCAAGTTGACAGTCATTGTAGCAACTTTTACTGTGAGCTAAAGAGACCTGTCCCCAAAATGAAACAAAACACATAACAATATGACATTGGCAAATAAAGTCACAGACCAATGAGACAGAGGAATAGTCTGGAAGAAATCCCATACAACTTAACAAGCTGAGATTTTTTTTTTTTCCAAAGGCGCTAAAAAACACATTAGAGAATTTAAATAAATAGTTTTGGAAAATTAATTATACACATGTGGAAAAATGAACTTCTTGTCCTATCTTTTACTAGTAACTGAAAAACTCAAAGTAGATTAAAACATTAAATGTTAGATTTGAACCATGAGACCAGTAGCAAATAGAGGGAGGATTCCATGTATGGCTGATAATATTTTGGACAGGACTACAAAGTGTAAGAAACAAATGTAAAATCATACAAATGGAATTATGTCAATCTTAAAAGCTTCTTCATAGCAAATGAAACAGTCTACGGAAGCAATTCAACCTGAAAAATAGAAAATGCCACTTTAAAAAATGTATCCAGTATATTTAGTAAGTTCTAAAACAAAAGCCAAAATAAAGTCCTATTAAAAATATTTGGGATGTTCTGTGTGATGTACACACACACAAAAAAAATCAACAAATTTAAAAAAATGTATTATATTTGAGGAGGAAGCATGGAAATTTACGACATGCTAGTTAATAGAGGTGATAAACAATACCTTTGAAATCTGCCCGATGAGATTATAGATATACACAGGCGCCAAGGATCCAAGTGCAACCGATTATGGCTAATAATAATCACATACACACAGATTAGAGATGCAAGTGCCAGCATCTCAGTGTTAGTAGCAAAAACAATGAGTCTATCCTCAAGGAACAATATATTCCAAAATGTAATTGGGATCTTTTGGAAAGGTTAAAAACTCATCCAATTTTATGTCTTACAGGGCTTATACTGAGTTCAATATTATATAACTATATTAATTCAACTGTGAACCTAGAAACTTGCACCCACTTGTGAAAGAGATGTACTGTTGCTCTGGAGTGTGTTA
>NW_008335436.1:7471509-7484863 GCF_000622305.1 Nannospalax galili
TTCAATAGATTTAAATAGATATTTTTAGAAAGCAGAAATGGGTACTGTGTATATGGAAAGACACTCGATTGCTAGTCATCTAGAAATTATAATAAAAATTGCAATGAGACATCGTTTCATGCTAACATGTACGTCCATCATAAAAATAGAAACAGCCAACACTGGTTAAAATGTCAGAAGGATGAATTTTACACTGTATTTGGCAAGTAAATACATGAGGCCAATATGTAAATCAGTCTGGAAGGTTGTGTGTTTGTGTGTGTGTGTGTGTGTGTGTGTGGATTCTTGCTTGACTTGGTTTGTTGATGACTGAATACCTCATTCTGGCAGGATTATAAAACTGCATATAAATATTTACTATATGACCTAGAAATTTCTCATCATTATATACCCTAAATAAATATATCTTCACATGAAATATTTACCCACTAATATTTATAGCAGCATGATTCATAATTACCAACGGCAGAAGTAATCTAAATGCCCTTTAATAAGCTGATAAACAAGCTCTGTTGGAACCCATACTGTGGACTATCCTTGAGAAATAGGAACAAATTTCTAATATCAAAAATAATAATGTTAATCTTAAGCATATCATGTAAGTGAAAGGTTTATTTTGTGCTTCCATTAAAGGGAATTGTGGAAAATGTACTATGTCAGAAATCAAAACTTTTGAAGCAGGTTAAGAATCATGTAGGATTTGAAGGCAAAGAAGCTGCAGGTAATATTTTGTGTCTGGTTCTTATGTTGCAGAATTGTTTAAAGGACAAACAATAGCCTAGAACTGTAGAAATTTTTGTGTCATTTACTGGGTCTCACCATTTGTCCAAATTCACAGAACTCAATAGCAAAAAATGCTAACTTTACTCAATGCAAAAATTTAAAACTCAATGTATAAAAACCTTGGTGATAAGGTTGACCTTCTTAGTGTTTTAAAATAATTTGACATAATTTGAAGGAGATCTATAAATTTGGGCAGTGTTGAGTCCAGCTCAGCTTTGGTAATGGATGATAGCAGGGAAACTCACTAGGAGAGTTTGGTTCTTAATAATAAAAACTAAAAGCAGAGTTCCTATATGATCCAGTATTACTAAGATGTAAATATCTTAACATCAGTCTGTTCAGGAGACATCTGCATACCTCTATGACGCTACAACACTGTAATAGGACAGAAATGGAGGCAAAATTTAATGAGTCCAAAAATCAGTGACTGTGTTAAGCAAATGAAGCAATTGTCGTACTTTGCATAAAGCAGTATTATTTACTTACATGAAATAATGGAATCCTCTTATTTTCCACAGTTCTACAACATGAATTGAACTGGATATTACTATGTTCAGAGGAATAGACCTGGCAGGAAAGTCAAATATCAATTTAGTTCAGTCAAAAGTTAAATATCAAAAAGTTAGTTTTATACAAATTAATAGTGAACTGTTTGTGAGTACAACAGAAGAAATCTGGAAAATTTTGTTCAATGTGTTATTACAACGACTTGTGTGGTGCATAGTAGGATGACTATACATATTGATAAAGCATTCCAAATTGTACAAAGTTCGAAGAATTTTGAAAGATCTCATTATAAATAAGTGAAACATGTTTGAAAACATATGTTTAATCGGACTCAGATCTTATACAGAGTATTCACATATCAACATAGTAAAGAGTAGCCCACCAAAATGTCTAACATTAATATTTATTTATTCATTTAAAAATCGTAAATAAATTTGTCATTGTTTTCATTTGAGTTTCATAAATCATCTGGGTAGAAAATCTGTCTGTAGTTGAGGAAACTGAACCAGAGTAAAGTTAACTAACTAGCACTGAATATGAAACTGGACAGTATTAGAGCTAAATATAATCTTATGCTATAAGCCTAATTACTCTGATATTCCTTATTTGTACTTTCCTAAACAAGTTCCCAAAAATTCCTAAAAAAATATTTTATTCAACAGACTGAAATAACCATTAGAACTTTCATTTAATAGATTGAAACTGATTTTCAGACTACTTATACATGTTTAAAAAGTTGGAAATGTAGGGGAATCAGAATTAAATTTCCATGTTTTAGTCTTTAAAATATTTTCAGTTATAATACAGAAGTATTGAAATACTTTTATCGAGTCATCATTATATCATCTATTAGATATTATATGCAATGCATTTAAAAATAGTCATAGAATCTCTCTCTAATCTTTTATTTTGGTCTGCTTCTAAGATATTGAGTTAATATATCACCAGGATACACTTGTTCTATGTATCTAACAGTGTGATTCATCACCATAAATACACGAGCACACTGATAAAGAATTACTCAATAAAGTTTGAACAGCTGGCAAGAATATGCAGAATTAGGTAATGGATAAGTTTAATGTGTTTCACTCTTTAATTTATTCAATTCAGAGCAAGGGGAGATGATGTATTTGAAACTTCATAAAAAAGTTAAAACTCACAAACTGCGTTTTTTCTATTGTCATTTTCATACTGATAAAAAACTGAAATTTGAAATGGCTTTCATTTGCAAACTTACAGCTTCTTGGCTATCTATCAGTCATGAGAATGTCTCTTCGTATCACTCATTTGAATACCCCTGTTATATTTAAATGTCTATTTGTTATATTTAAATTTATTGTTCTTTTTATTCCCCAAAGTTCTGTTTACTTCTTAGCTAGTAAAAACAAAAATAAATAAATATAAACTAGGAACAAAAGAAGATTAAATTATCTTTATATTCCCAGTTTATGTTTGTTTGTTTTGCAGAAATAAATGTGTATAAAGGCTTGTAGCTAGGGGTTTTTAAAGAATTGATTTCCCATATAGCTGTGGTAAGGTTGAGTAACTCACTCGTCAAAATATGAGCATTTGTGTTTGATTTTTCCATTGTCCAAATAGGCAATAACAAGCTCTGAAAATCTAGAAAATGAATTTTTACCTAAACTCTGCTAGTTTACATTTGTTCCTAAAACAAATGTCATTAAACACACTTCTTGAGGTTTTCCATAAAATTTCCATGAAAATATCCTCAACCTGATTCCAATGAAGGGCATAAGCTAACCACATACTTTCATCTTCTTGGAATTTTCCTCCCTACCACGCAGATTTGAGATATTCTTGACCCTTCTTCTTTATTTCATTAGAAGCCCAATTGAGCATACAATTAACCTGGACTAATATATAAATACTGATCTTCACTAGACTATTAAGTTTATTGAATTTTCTCATGTACGGCTTTAACCACACTTGAAGTTTTTATGTCATCACCAGAGTTTTAGGAAAGTAAAATTACAAATGTTCTGGATCTTACATTTACTTCCCCAGTGCTGACTGAGTGTCCTCTTGCTTAAATCACATTTTGTCCACCCTTGATTACATAGGTTCTATGGCATTTAAATAGCAATAATACATAGAATATATACTTTTGATTAGGATGTATTACAAGAATATAAGGGGTTTTGTTGGAAACAGAATGTGATGTGCTCCAAGTAAAGCTATCTTTGCCTTGGGGACACATGAAATTAAATAGTGTCATAATTAGCTTCAGAGATCAACTTGACACAAACCTACATACCTGGGAAGAGAAAATTTCAACTGAGGAAATTCCTCCATTTGATTGGCCTGTTGCCATGTCTGTCTGTGGAGGTTGACTGTTGATTGGTGTAGGAAGGTCCAATTCACTGTTCACAGTGCTGTACATAGACAAGAGGGCCTGGGCTCTGTAATAAAGATAGCAGAAAGTGAGTAATAATCTCTCCTTCAGTCCCTGCCTCCAATTTCCTGCTTTGAGTTCCTGCCTAGGCTTCCCTCTACGAGGATAGACTGTAATCTGAAAGTCAAATAAACCTGTCCCCCTCCTAATTTGATTTTGGTTAGTCTTTTTATCACAACAGCAAACAAGCAAACTAGAGCAAATTGAGAATCTGTATGAACAAGTGTGTAACCTTCAGGAATTCAACAGTAATCTCCTATTCACCTTACTGATAAATATTCCATTTGAACACGTTCAATTCTGTTTCTGGGTATAGCGTGCTTTGGGAAATTGGTTTTGGGAAATCTGGCTACCACAAATGTAATTGTATATAAGACTCAAGCAATTGTACTGGAAATCCATCACTGTGAGAGACACTGAAGTTAGTGGTCCTAGTAAAGACAGAATTCCTGTGGCATTAATGTTTACACAACAAGAAGATCTATTCACACTTCACTCATACATTGAGGCAGTCTATATCCCTGACTAGGGATCAGGTGTCCAAGAGATCCGATAATTCTCCCAGCCTTTTTCAAAATTATCTTTTGAGTTTTTCTCACACACAGAGTCATAGTACATTTAGGTTTCGCTAACAAAAATATTAAAACCTAGATGATTAACAAAAAGAACATTAATTTCTCATACTTATAGAGGTGTGGAAGTTCAAGATTACAGTACTTGCTGATTTGGTGTCTAGGGAGGGCCTATTTCCAAGGGGTACCATCTTCATGATGTAATGTCCAAGTCCCTCCAGCATTATTGATAAAACAACAACTATGTTCTTAAGTATTGCCCTCATGATTTAGTCATCCAAAGGCTACAGCTCTACAGAGTATTACATTGGGAAACTGGTTTCAGTGTGTGCATTGAATGGAAATAAACATTCAGATGATAGTGCATAGATCCCTTAATGAAATATTTGCACATTTCATCCTGTCTTGGTCTCTGCTTTTCATAGGACTAGACTAAAGACAAAAATATCCTAGAAAGTTCCTGAAGAATAGCACTGGGACCCTTTGGGAAAACTCAACACAGTTAAATTTATTTATATTAATAATAAAGATCATCAATAAATTGTGAAAACTATTTCCTGATGCATACTCAGGGAAGCTTTGCATGTATGAAGTTTAAACTTCAGAATTTTCAAATATGATAAAATCTTTATCATTTTCATAAAATAGCAAGAGCTTGAAGATATTTAAGTAAATGCCCCTAATATACAACAAAGGAAGATGTAGCTCTGATTCAAAAGTACAACTTCTGAGAGCTTGCGATTCTTCCTTCAGTGTCCCATCTAACCAGACCCCTGAGCCACTTAATTCAGCTGAAGTATTTCCAGCATTATCTACCTTCCTCAGCCCAGCTACTGCTCTATCTTATTTTGTGCTCCTGTGTTGTTCCTCCAAAAGTGACAGAAACTCATTACTGATGCAATAAATATGCATCAATGAATCCACAAATAGACAATTGGTATCTGACTTTCTACTGCTTATACCCCCTCAAATTTTAATGCATTATTCTTTTTCAGCTTAACATTTATAACAAGTTTGCTTCTTAAATATTTGACAAAATACATCTCAATTTTGATGAAAATAGAATGAAGTTTATTGTAAGAGCTAAACTGAATTCTTAGAGTACATTTTTTCTAACAAAAAATTAATTTTTAAGAATAAAACATGTCACTTTTACAAATGTGTGTCTCCCACATTTCTGAATCTCATTTTGTTTATTGCTGTGGAAATTACTGCTTTCCAAACTGTATCCCTGTGCTGAGTGAATCAGAGAAGCACAAGTGTATTCAAAGCTCTCATATTTAGCACAAGAAAGTCTAGTGTGGGAAATTATCATTCAAATGACAATCTGACTCTACTGCTTATAACACCATAAATAGGGTATTAAGTACTAGTTTTATGCAGTGAAAAGAAAGGTTAACACATTTAATCAATTTAAGGAAGGTGAAACATGGTTTGTTAAGCATCATGTCAGTTTAAGCTCAAATTCTTAATGTATAAATAGTTTTCCAAAATATAACTTGAAATCATTGCATTATGCACACTCCATTTTTCTACCAATTTTTACTGAGCACTGTTTGGGTGCCTGGCATTTTGGATCTTTGCTTGTAAAATGTTTTTGGATCAGGTACATGATGTAAGAGATATTTTCGAATAAGCATACATGGTTTTTAAAATTGTGAACAAATCATTTAATGAAGATTTCTGGTGAAATGGCAACTATATATATTCTTTTGCAAAGTTAGTGCAGTCACTGAAAAATTACAGAATATATTCAGCGCTTGCTTTGTCGACTGAGAGACATTCAAGCGCATACCTCTGTTGGGGAGATATAATTCATTAAATTATCTTACTTATATCTACTTGCAAAGCCCAGTCCTTGTTCACTTGTCTCTGTGCACTGAAAAGAGGTTCTAGGATTATTAGAAAAGCATTTGCAAACAACTGAGCCTAAGGATTCCTTGAATAGTTATGTGAATAAGATTCTTTCAAATACTATTTGATAAAAAAATTATTAAAATTTTGTTGTTTAGTGTTGGGAAATGAATTTAGTCTCATGCATGTCAGGCCAGTATTTTTCCACTGTTCATCCCATTTCTAATAAATCATTTTTATTTTATGTGCATTAATGTTTTGTATGCATTCATGTGAGCGTACCAGGTGTGTCTGATACCTGCAGAGGTCAGAGGGGGGCAATGGATCCCAGGAGCTAGAGTTAAGGACACTTGTTGGCTGCTATCCGGATGTTAGGAACAGAATCTAGGTCTTTTAAAAGAACAACCAGTGTTCTTAGCCACTGAGCCATCTCTCCAAATCTCCCTAATACATTGTTTTTAATGAGAAGCGACATATATTTAAACATAGGTGTCTTTCCTATTAAAAATAATGTCATCATTTTCAAAATTTGCTTTTTCATTTAGTAGTCTAAAAATAAGTAAAATATAAATCAACATGAGGTTTTTCAATTCCTGAATTCAAAAATCATTGGAAACTATAGTAATGAATGGGCACTGTAGCTTTAATTAAGTTAGTTGCTTTCCCATAGATCATTGATACTAAACTGAAAATATGTAGAATATTATAAACATATTATTATAAATAATATTATATAAAATCAATATTGCTTTCTGTGAGCCAAAGAAGTCTAAAAGTACTACTCAAAGATATGAGTTGGCCATTTGTATGGATGAGTTCCAAGTAAAATGAAGAGAGCAGTGGTTCAGCTCATGAGGTTGAAGAAGGAAGCAAGGATTTAATTGAGAGCTGTGCTGCAGGTGATTCATGTTATACTCTGCTATAGATTCTGCCTTCATTGTGTGTCCTGAGATTTTCAGTGAGCCTGGATTCAAAATGAATGCACTAATCTCTTTGGAAATGGAAGACAGCGTAGCACTCAGGGTGTGGCATGTCTACTGCTCAGTCCTTTTGTATGCATTTACAGTGAGAGAGATGATGATCAGAGAGATGTGAATGTAAGTAAATGGGTATGAGCCAATTAATAGCCACAAACATGCTTGGTGCAGACAAAGTAAATGTTTAAAGAGAGTAGTGGCGTTAAAGAGAACCACACATTCTGCACTAGGACAGCAGGCCCGGCATGCTGATGGTCAAGATCCCACCATTCAAAGCTCTAATTTGTGAAATGTAAATTGAACTTTTCAAAGCAGAGGTCAACTGAGAATGCCACCACAGCAGTTTCTGCTGTAAAATAACTAGTAAAGTGTTTTCCCATGGTCAGTTTTAAAGGAACTCAGTGACCATAGAAATAGTGGCTAATGGGCCGAGGGCACACCTTGAGCTCGAAAATAAAAAAGCAAAGCAAAGCAAAACAAAAATATTCGACATTGTTGTGTATGTGGTCCTGGTTTTTCAGGTGTAAAATGCAAAAATGAGAAAATCATGAATTTGCAAATAAGCTGAAGGGCCCAGGCAATGGACAGCCAGATAATACTGCAAGCAGAGGAGCCCAGAGAGAAAGAGCATGGCAGCCTGAGGATGAAACTTAAGATCAATGGAAACTGGAATGCTGGCGACACCAGGACTCTGGTGCATACACTGATCAAACTGCAAGTGTGGAGGCTCCAGTCCGTGGAGTAGCTAGGTGAGCCGCAGTCAGCAGAAGAGGACGGGAAAGACTGTCCAGGACTATAGTTCCAGGCGACTCCGTCACAAACCCCAGAAACCGGCCATGGAGCTGTAGGATTTGTATTGTCCCAGCTGGGTTTGGTATTGTTTTGATCTGATATTTCATCACTTAAGGTATTCTTACTCTGTACATTATGTATTGGCAATAGGCAAGTTATTTTTTGATGTTATGGAGATTCACATTTAAGAGATTGTCTAGGCTCAGAAGAGACTTGCATTCACCTCTTTAAAGTGTGTTGGAATTCTTAAAGTCTATGGGGTCTTTTGAAGTTAGACTGAAGCTCTTTTCCTTTGGAAGATGAACACATGTGAAGACAACGGGAGGAAACAGAACTTCCAAGGGCAATGTTTGATGTCACGTTGACAAGAAGTAGACTTGTGATCGTGAATATTGATTGTTGAACTAACAGGATCTAGAATCTACCTAGGAGGTACACCTCTGGGGAAGTCTGTGAGGGAATTCTCAGATTTGGCTAATTGCAATAGGAAGATCCACTGAACATGTGGGTTGCACCATTCTGTAGGCTGATATCCAAGGCTGAATAAATGAAAAAGCCAGCTGAGAACAAGCGTGCACACATGCTTCTCTGGATGCCATGTAACCAGATATCTCAGGCTCCTGGCACAATACTGATTCTTCTGTTGTGGACTGAAACACTTCTTTACTCCTAATCAAAGTAAATTCTTCTGCCCTTAAGTTTCTTCTTGTCAGGTATTAGTGCAATGTAATGTGAAAATGGCATGCATATTCTAATACATAATTTTAATAATTATTTGTATAATATACAAATAACTTCTATGGTGAATTTTAAGAAAACACACACACACATAAATTTCCATATAAATGTATATATATACATACATATATCAAGTCAATATTAGGAAATTTAAGGTTATGAATTTGAAAATATTTTGCTTCTGTGGTAGTCTTAATTATAAGAAACACATTAGATTGGAAAATCACACTAAAATAAATCTGAAGCATCTAGTTTAAAGTGAAAGTTAAACACTATGCTGATCATGCAGTTCTCTGAATGACAATAAAAGGAAGTGCTTAGTTTTAGTCATAAAGTCAATATTAGGAAATTTAAGGTTATGAATTTGAAAATATTTTGCTTCTGTGGTAGTCTTAATTATAAGAAACACATTAGATTGGAAAATCACACTAAAATAAATCTGAAGCATCTAGTTTAAAGTGAAAGTTAAACACTATGCTGATCATGCAGTTCTCTGAATGACAATAAAAGGAAGTGCTTAGTTTTAGTCATAAAGCAAATAAATTCAATAAAAAATGCATTTCAGAAATTCATCTTATGTTTCACCCAAGTCTAACATTTTTCTTTAACAATTTAGTTATACTTTCCAAAGAATTGCTTTAGCCCTCTGAAAAGATTTTTGACATGCAGATTTCATGATGGCCAACACTGACCATGATTAAAAAATCCCTCTTGTGTAATTCACTTCATTTGAGTCTAGGCTAATGACGTATCATTAAGTAATTTGCTTCTAAGGAGTAAAATTCCAGTGGTCGTACTGAGATTTTCATAATAGATTTGACAAAGACATAGAATGTGTCTTGATTAGTTTGGCCCAACATTTCCTACACAGGTATACACTATACAATACAATTAACCAAAATATATGATGGAAGATTGTTATAATACCACCTCCATTTGGTTTCTTTTTAAAACTGATTTACTTATTAGTTATATTTTTGTGTGTGAGTATATTACCTACATGTATAAGTACATTCGTGTCCTCCAGTGCCCATGGAGGTCAGAAGAGGGCATGGGGTTCCCCTGGAACTAGAGTTACACGCAGTTGTTAGTTGCCATGTGGGAGCTCACAATCAACCCCCAGGTCCTCTGCAAGAGCAGCCAGTGTTCTTAACTGCTGAGCCATCTCTCCAGCCCTCATTAAGTTTCTTATTAACTACATGACTGTGACTACCTAAGATAGTTCTTTCACATGCTTCTCAGATTGCTGCTCACAACGTGTTTCCTTGACTTGACTGAGTCTCCATCTGTCTGTGTGTCTCCTTTACTCTGTCTTTCTCTGTCGTTTGTTTTCTGACTTATGCTATCTCTGTGTGTCCCTCCATCACCCGGTCTCTCTCTTCCTTTTCTTGAGTTCTTGTCCTCCATACCTTTTCATTTTCTTATTTCTACTGTGTTTCATTACTTGTTTCAGAAAGATTTACCATTTGAAATCAGTTACATAGTATTGCTCAAGTAAACTCTCTATGTCAGCCTAGGTAGATACTTGTGGAAATGGGTAATAGTTCATCTATTAAAATTGAATTTACTATACCATTTAAGAGTTGTGACACACATTTTCCAGAAATAAAAATGAACGTAAAACAGAATGTATAAGCAATCAGTAAAGTAAGAAAATATTTCTTTAGTCCTGGTTGACAAACACTTTTAGTCCCTTACATCAAGAGACAGAGGCAGGTGGATCTTTGTGGGATCTAGGCCAGGCTGGCCTACAGTAGTAGATTCTAGGTCTGCTAGGGCTACAGGGAGACCATACATCAAAAACAATGACAAAAAGAGAAGAGCTCTTTGAAATTTGATATTTGACAAGGGATTAATATCCAGAATACTTAGAGAATTCATAAAATACAGACACTAATAAAATCGTTAAAAGATGTAATGCATTTGAACAAACATTTCTTTAAAAAAATATAGAAATTTTCCAAGAAGCACCTGGAAAGATGGTTGTTCAGAAGTAACTCAGGTACTTAATGATGGACAAAAAGTTAAGTAAGACTGTGCTATCCAAATAAAATGAAATGTTATATTAAATAGAAGGAAAATGCTGATATAAGAAACAATGTGCATTAAGGGCTCGAGAAATGGCTCTGTGATTTAGAGCACTGGCTGATCTTGCAGAGGACCTGGGTTTGGCTCCCAAACACCTATATGACAGCTAACCACTGTCCTTAACTCCAATTCCAGTGGATCCAATGCCCTCTTCTAACCTCTGTGGGCACTACACATCATGGGTGTACCTAGAAACATGTAGACAATACATGCATACACATATTTTTTTTAAAAATTAAATACTTACAAAAAGAAACAGTGTACATTAACTTTAAAGAGATGATGTTAAGTGAAATAATGTCACCAAACCAACACTAAAATCTGTTTTGTTTTCAAGAACACATGGAGGGGTTGGAGAGATGACTTGGCATTTATGAGCACTGAATGCTTTTACAAAGATCTCAGGTTAGATTCCCAGCACCCACAAGGCTACTAACAATTATCTATAGCTCCAGTTCCAGGGAATTTGATGCCCTCTTCTGACCTCCATGGGAATTGCACATGGGTACACTTACACACACTTGGGCAACACACATAAAAGAAAAATAATAAACAAAATAAATAAAAAAGAGCACATAGAATAGTTGAAATCATGACCATATAAAGTAGAAAGGCAGTAGGCAATCTAGAAAAGAAATGGACAGTTATTGTTTAATGGGTGTGGACTTTGGCTTTGTAAGTTGTTAAAGAATAATGAAATTGTATAGTGAAAGTTGTATAACATTATAAATATGTTTAATAATTCTATATGGTGTGCTTTAAGATAATAATGTTATTTGATACTATGTAAAGTTTATATCAATAAAACAATCATGCAAAAGGACTCAAATGGCCAAAATGTAGAGAATAGGTGTTTGTAGATTATAGGTCCTTCAACAAGACTCCTATATTAAACTTCAGCCCACCCAGGGCTCAGGAACATTTGTGGAAGAAAGGGCAGAAAGATTGTAAGAACCAGGGGAGGAAGTGCATGACCATATGAAAACAGAGTCTTGTAGACTTCTAGGAACATGCTCATGTATGAACCTATAGTAAGGATGCCAGCATGCACAAGATCAAATGCAAGCAGACAAAAACCCAGCACAGATCTGGCGAAATGGGCAGCAGGCCCCAATAGTAGCCAAAGAACTATTAGCAGCTGATTAGTACAGGATGAGGAATAGCTATCTTCTTCAATTTGGGGTGGGGGTGGGCTGAAGATTGCCTGACTAGAACTCAGTGAATGAACTTGCAAAGAGGGATGTCTGGGGACAGTAACTTGACTGGATAGACCTTAATACAAATGACAGAATGGATGAAATCCAGTTGGGTGGCTATGGGAGGGCAGAAATAGGGAAGGGGTATAAAAATAATTAAGATGTTCTTTGTTAAATACACAAAATTAAATAATATTGCATAAAAATAAGCATGCAAGGGAAGAAAACTAATAATCATGCATATAAATTGAAATTTTGATAATTTTATAACAGAAATGTCAGAAGCATTTTTCCAAGGATGTTTCAGTATCTCAGCACATTTAAAACAATAAGCCTTTTCAACAGTTGCAAAGAATTCAGTTGGCTCTATCTGGACTTCCTAAAGCATTCACTTTACTTCTTGGTGAACATCTTTGCCGTATTTAATGAGCTCCAGTCTTTAAAACTTTTTCTGTTTTTCGTGGCCATAGCTCCTGATATGTGTCGTATATTTCACTAGAAACTGAAATGGAGAAGGAGAGAAAGATAGCTTTCCTGTATCTTCTTTTACTCAGAAAACTTGCCTCAAAATCTGTCACTGTCTCTACTATGCAGTCATGGAAATTGCACTTAAGATTGGAAGGAAGGCAACTTTAAATGCCTTATAACTCATATCTTCCTAAGAGTTGTGTTGCTGAGCTACATGCCCCAGTTATAAACCATACTTGCTACTTTGTATGGCCCCTATTTGAGCATGGTGAATGTACCAGGAAGAAACTAATGGGTCTGGAGAGATGGTTCAATGTTTAAGAAGATTTGTTATTTTTCCAGAGGACCCAGGTTTGATTCCCAGCACCCACATGGTGGCTAACAACCATCCGCAGCTAACAACCATCCATAACTCCAATACCAGGAGATCCAACACCCTCTTCTGACATCTTCTGGCTTTGTACAACATGGATTCACTTATATGCATTCAGGCACAACACTTACAGACATAAAAATTAAACATAATAAAAACATAAATTTTTAAATTTTTATTGACCTTTTATACATTTAATACAACAGTTTTAATCAAGGTTAGAGCCCCTCTCCCATCTATGTCTCACATCGCCAACTCCCACAGGACCTCATGTATTCCTCTATAAGTGTTAAGTCCTATCTAGTCAAGCATTTGTACCCAGATATCCTTCATGGAAATTCATTGACAGGGGTCTATTCAGACTATCTAGAGATCATTTGTATGGCCTACTCTCCCTTACCCAGTAGTTATCAGTCCCCAACACTTCCCAAACTAGGGCTGACCCATCACCCATTTCCCTAGCTCCACTCCGGGCCCTTGTCTGATTGAGTTGGCATGGCTTCTATCTTCGATGCCGCCGTTGCCTTAAGTCATATGTGTAGTCTTCCCATGGCCTGAAAGCATTTTTTAAAAAGAAAACAGACCCTCCCTCA
>NW_008335436.1:7485423-7489607 GCF_000622305.1 Nannospalax galili
AGATTCACTCTTATCCTCTTCATGTAGAACCCCCTACTGAATATTAAAGTTGCTAGAAATGACAAGTATTTTTCACCTTATCACTTTCTTCCTGTTCTGACACCTCCTTCTCAAGTACCCATAACTGAGTTTTATTAAAGGGTCTGTATTGAACCACATGAACCTTTGCCAGAATCATGGGTAATTGTACTATGATGAACAACCTAGTTACATGTGCTAGTTAGAGTCTCTTCCTGAGACTTTAAGCAGGAAGCTAATGTTAGTAGATCTCTGAAGCTTATACAGAGGAGTCGTGTAAGAGGACGTGTAGGCCAGATTTATAGAGACAGGCAGAAGAAACAGAAGAAGCATACATTGAAAGAAACAGGGAAAAGTAATTAACTCTAGAAGAAGAGGAATACCCAAAAAGATAAGGCTAAGAGGACATGAAGAGGAGAAAGAAAATTAGGGAATGAGAAAGATAAAGGAGAGGGAAAAGAGAGAGAGAGAGAGAGCAGGATAGAAAGAAAATAAGAATGATGTAGAGACAACAAGATTAAGATTGAGGAAACATACAGGAAAATATTTAAAATATTTGCTTCCTCACAGAATTACAGTTCCTGGATTGGAAAAATTACTCCAACAATAATGGTCTGAAGTTTCCTGAGATGCATCCACACAACTGGAATGGATCACCTGTTTGGTTTTAACATGCTGATTCATCTTTCCTAAAGCTGAAGAAGCCTCATATGAAAAGAGAGAAAGAGTAAAAAAGAAATTCAAGTTTTGAAACATCAAAAGATTAATTAGGTTTATGTCTTTAAAATCCTCATTTTGTTTATCCTTATAATTATACATGCTGTGTTGCAACAAACATTTTGAAATGTGCTTTCCTGAATTTTTTTTATATCCCGACTGGCATGGGAAATGTGTATGCAACAGTAGGTTCCTCAAATGTAATCTGGTAATTATAACACCTTCATACAAAACCTGAAATAAATTATACTAAGCAAGTTCCACAATAATGGGGAAAATGTTCATGCATATTTATTGCTCTATGTTCTCCAAAATTGTTCTTTTAACATAACATTTTCTCATTTCTTGGAAACAATGAATTTGAAAAGTAGAGAAAAACAGTGAGCATTCCGAACATGACGTGGTACAGAAAACATTTTTTTTCTTTCTCCTTATAATTCAAATTCAGTCTATTTCCAAAGAAGCAATGAGCTGACAAATATAATATCCCATACGTTGTACACACTGAAATCTTGGCATTTTTGGCACTCAATTGTGTCATGCTGTCAGGCATCCAGATTTTTAAAAACTCACTGACAGATGACTTTGAGAAATGGTCCACTCACTGGAATTTTCTAAGTTTAATAGTATAATATTAAACTGGGGTATTTGAAATATTACCAAGTTATTTTTTCTATTATCAGTTTATTTAAAAAGTTGTCTAATCCTTTAGTTTCAAAAACATATAATGAAATGATGAAGATGATATGTAAAAGTAAGGAAAAAATGTCTGGAAGATGGCACAGCGGGCAAAGATTCTTGTACACAAGCCCAATGACCTAAGTACATTCCTGGGACACACATGGTAGAAGGAAAGGAATGACTCCCCTAAGTTGTCCTCTTATCAATACATGCACTATGTGGCATGAATCCTCCCTCAAAAACCACACTAAATAAATGTAGGAAAATGATAATTACAAATGTAAGCACATACATTCAGGGCATCAACTTATTTTTTTAATATTTTATTTACTATTTTTATTTTATGCATCTATTGCCTGCATGTATGTAAGTGCACCCATGTCCTCATGTCATCCAATGCCTATGGAGGACAGAAGAGGTTGTCAGATCCCCTGAACTAGAGTTAAGGACAATTGTTAGCTGTCATGTGGGTGCTGGGATTGGAAACTGGGTCTTCTGCAAGAACAGTCACTGTTCTTAACCACTGAACCATCTCTCTAGGTTCCTCACAAAATTATTTAAATTTTTTTCACTACTAGAGAAATCAATACTATACACATATAAATGGATTCTACTTAGCCATAAAGAAAGGCAAAATCATGAAATTTGTAGGTAAATGGATGGAACTAGAAATTGTTATCCTAAGTGAAGTAACACAGACCCAGAAAAACAAACAACATATGTTCTCCCTCATATGTGTCTCCTGCCACCAAATCCTTATATGTGAGTATGTATTCAGATATAACTTCAGGAACCAGAATAATGTAAAGGAACCAAGGAGGCAAAGGGAAAGAAAGAATCTGAGAGAGAAGAACAGAAATAGGTGTTACTGATGGAGAAATGAATAAAAATGGTGCTATTAAGGGTCTGGAGAGATTGCTCAGTGGTTAAGAGCAGTGACTGCTCTTGTAGAAGACCCAGGGTCTATTCCCAGCACCCACATGGCAGCTATGAACCATCCTTAACTCCAGTTCCAGGGGAATCCCACGCTGTCTTCTGACCTCCACGGCATTGCATGACACGGATGCACTCACATACATGCATGCAGTACACCCATACACATAAAATAAGAATAATAAAAGAAATATTTTTTTAAATGGTGCTATTTAAATGGGAGGGTGGTGGTTATACGAAGAGCCATGGAGATAAAGGAAAAGAAGGAGGTCAAGAGAGGTGGGACCGTAGGAGAAGGGTATTATCAAGCAAGAAATGGGGAAAATGGAGGCACTTTAAATGGGGGAACCATGGTGGAACAGTTAGAGAGAGAGAGATAGAGAGAGAGAGAGAGAGAGAGAGAGAGAAGAGAAAAATATTGTCTAGCTAGTTTTAACAAAAAACAGAGGGAATCATATTATTCCACCAACCTAATGACAAATTATACATACACTACCTTTACATGCGTATAGCTAAAGGCTACATAACAGGAAACAGTGCCAGACAGGAGACACCTTCCTTTGAGCTGTTGGCCAGGATGGTCCAAGAAACTCCCAAAATTACAAGCTATTTACCACAGCCCTTGATGGCCTCCCAGAAGTTGAAGGTAAGATCCTAATGCTGAAGACAGAACATACTTCAGACACAGGATATGGAGCAGCGGAGCTGCAACTGACCTGAAACCACTTCCCCTGAAGGCTAGCTCTCAGAGCTTTGGTGAACACTATGAAGATGCCAAGGGAAAACATCAACTGGTAGTCCAACACCAGATTCAAGAACAAATAACCACATCAGTGGCCAGCACAGTAAAAGACATTGGTGTAGTAGTGGCACGTTTATCCTGGGGGAAATCAACACCTACCTAATTGGAGTAAATTCCACTCAATCGGAGGAAACTCAAGCGTGGTACTATAAACCTAACCAAATACTGATGGCTGGAGAGGTCATAGATCTTAGAGAAAACCCCAAGACTGCCACATCCCTAGACAAATGTAATTTCTTGCTATGTGCAAAATATGTATCCTTATATTTACCGACAAATATCCCAGTCACTACTGATCGAAGAACCTTCTTTGGCACCTGTCAGAGACTATTACCTAGTACCATACAGACATTGTCTATGAGTTGACAAGGCCTACGTGACATATCTACAATGCCACCTCTACACCTAAGGCACATGGAACATAGAACAGGGGTAATGAAGACAACACTAATGAATCTCTCAATTTTCATTAATGCAGATCCCTCATGCAAGAGAGGGCCAGGAACACAAAAAGTCACAAATGGCCAAAATGTAGAGATTAAGAGTCTACAGAATGTTGGTCCTTGAACATGAAACCTTGAACATCACAGAAGCGGGGACAGAAATATTGTAAGAGGCAGGGAGGAAGTGCATGACAATATGGAAATAGAGTCCTACAATCTCCTGGGATCCTGCTCATGTGATTCTATGGCAATGGTCTCAGCATACAAAAGTTCCATGCAACCTCAGGCAGACAAAAATCCAGCAGAGAACTGGGGAAATGAGGAGCAGACCCCAATCTTAGCTGAGGAAACATTGGCAATTGATTACTGCTGGATGAGGAAGAGCTGATCTTCCTAAAACAAGAGACCCCAGCTAGGCTGAGTAGACCTCAGTGGATGAACTGTGGAGCATCTGGGGACTGACTTGACTCATTGAGCCTAATACAGATGACAGAATATACAAGTTTCACTGCAGGGGTGTGGGAGGTTTCCGGTGGGGATGGGGCTATAAAGATGATTAAGATTGTTTGAGATATAAAATATATAAATAC
>NW_008335436.1:7490179-7493741 GCF_000622305.1 Nannospalax galili
AATTCATGCCCTATCCATTTGTGTGTGTTTGCTGTGCACCATAGATGATGGCAATTTGTGATAGTTACTTGCTATTTAATTATTCTTTTATTTCCATTTATATTCTTGAGAATTTTGAAGATTATCAGCCAAATATAACTGCAGTGACCTTTCTTTTGTTGGTTACATTTTAACATTCCTAAACTAGAATTATTAGTCTTCTAAAAACTTCATTTATCATTTTTATTTCATGTGTATGTGTGTTTTTCCTACATTTATGTAAGTGCACTATGTCAGGCAATGCCCATAGAGGTCAGAAAAGGGTGTCAAATACCCGTGGAACCGGAGTTACAAATGGTGGGCAGTTGCCACATGGGTGCTGGAAATTGAACTCTGGTCCTTTGCTAGAGCAGCCAGTGCTTTTAACTGTGAGCCATCTCTCCAGTTCCTTGAATTATTAGTCTTAATGAAGTTTTCCCCAATACATCAGGGATATATAATAAGATTTTTGCATTACTATTAGTAATGAGCTTTTGGCCCTTTTTGTTATTTTAGGTTTTTCCTCACATTGTACATACTATGCCATTTAAATCAAGTCACGCAACAAGTATAGATTTAAGGAAAGGATGATTATGTTTTATTACCTTAAAATAATACTGGTCTTTATATGAATATTCAATTCCCTGTTGTGAGTAATACATATTTACAGAAAGATTGTTTGAAGCTCTGCAAATAACTAGTTTTTCATGTTTTTGGACAACTATTGTGTCATTTGCTAATGGGCTTTTCTGACATTATTACTGTATTACAAATTCTATTTCTGTTTATTCCTTCTAAAATTTTTAACTAAACATTTTTATAAGGAAAATTTCTTCCTTCTCCCATGTTTTAAAGTCTGCAGCATATTAATTATGTTAGTTATTTTAATTTGGGGCATTAAAATCTAATGTAGTTTTGTTCACACATTAATTTACTTTTTGTTATGATTGTTTCTTCTCCCTTGTATCTACGCATGGCCTTTGATATGACCCTCTTATAAATAATTTAATTTGATTAATTTAATTTGATTAATTTAACTAGTTTCACTTACAGTCTAGTGGTACAGAATATTAAAGAATCATCTGTCATTCCATTACCTCCTTCCTGGAAACAGCCATGTTTTCTTTTATGGAGATATGTACAAGAAAGCAAATTGATTAATAAAAGTAGCCAAACCTGTAAGGATGTATTAACTTCACATATCTTTCAAGATTCAGAGCTATAAAATGTATATAATATCATAAATAATATAGGCAGATACACGCAGAGATGCTGACTAGATCAATATACTAAATGTCATTCTAATGCTTCATTGATATATTGCATGAATATACAACATGCAGACTGTTTGTTTGTGTGTTAAATTTGACTTCTCCTAAGATCTCAGAGCACTGGAGCAACATAGCATTTCCTTCCAGAACTCTTCCTTTGATAAACTGCTTTGGTTCTCATTATCTGCATTATCTGGAATTTGTGTGTGTGTGTGTGTGTGTGTGTGTGTGTGTGTGTGTGTGCACGTGTGTGCGTGTGTGTGTGTGTGTTTCTTAAATTCATCTGGTTTACTTATGGAATGTTTTCAAAAGTGCTTTTCTGTGTCACTTTGAAAAACGTGTTTATCAATTACAATGCAATTATTTTATTGAACTTTTTAAATTTCATACAAAATTTCCCACTCTATTATAAACCCCGTCCCCCATCCATGCCTCCCCCATATCCCCTCCATGAACTCTGCCATACATGCTGAGTCCTATTCATTCAGATGTTTGTGCCCAAATGTCCTTCAGTGTAAATGAATCAATTGGAGTCTAGCCAGCCCATCCAGTGTTTGTATCTAAGTCATACTCTCCCTCACCCAGCAGCAATCACTAACAAATAGTTCTCAATCGAGTGCTGGCCCACCATCTATTTCTCACTTCCCCTTTGAGCCCTTGTTTAATTGAGCTGATATATGTCCTGCACTCAATGTCAGACATAGGCTCACATGAGCAAGCCTCCAGTGGCCTGGAGGCCTACACTTCCCTGTGTTCATGAACCAGCCCTGGGTCTTACAATTTTTCCAATTTACAATCCCTCCTCGCCTCCTCCTCTGCAATCCTCCCTGAGCCATGAGTGGGTGAGGTTTCATATAGGAGCCCCATCCTACACTCTACAGTCTCTTACTCTCTACAACTTGGCCAGTTGTGGCCTTCTGTGTGCATCCCACTCTGTTGTTGTGACCCAGAGGTCCCTCTGATAAGCCATGGTTTCATCTCCTTTCCATGCTCTGTGGAAGGAGTCAAGCCATTAGGGGGTGGAGCCACCACCATATTGGAGTGCAGAGAGGGAGGGAAGGGGAGGGGGACGATGGCATGTGCATTTCAAATACCGAAAAGGAAAAAAACTATAAGAATCTGTGATTTTGTAAGTCATCTCCCCCCATGTGTCATATAAACTATGCAAAATTCATATAGGTTGTATATGTCTGTTAATCCGCATCAGGACATGGAGACCCTAGAGTAGTCAGAGGGCCACCCTCGGGTCTCCCAGGGAGGGATAAGGGGAAAATGTGGTAAAACAGATGTACATGGAAGCCTCACTGGTGAGAGTTGAGGGGTGCAATAGCCCTCTCTCTACCCTTTATTCTGGTATGTTCCATGAGCCTTAGTTGTAGAGAATAGACTGCAGATGTGTCACCTAGTACTGGGTATCTCCCAGGTGTATGTTCTCTGTGCCTGACTAGATGTGCAACCCTGCAGTAGCCACCATCTGTCGCAAAAAGAAGGTTCTTTGATGAGTGCTGTATACCATGCTTGTCAGTCTAAGGGAAGTCTCTTCTATCTCGTACTGCATTCCCTGCCAAGCAGCTCCTAGGTGTACATAGGCAATGATGTTCAGATGCTCTGTGTGCAGTTCTCATAGGGTTTCTAGGGCATCACTTTTCCCTCTATGTTTCCTAGCCCCAGAAGTTTTCTCATCTCCATTCTTTTATTCATGTATCCGGCTTCCCTCCTCCCCTCCTTCTTTCTCTAGTCACAATACAGTTTTTATGCCCAGATCATTAATTCTTTTCTCTCTCTTTTTTGGACAGTTTTTGTGTGATTTGCATGTTCACTATTTGCATATGTGTTCTGGCCTGGTTTGCAGGGTGCTGGAATTAGGAATTTGAGAAGTGGTCTAGTGAGAGTTTCTTGAGTGAGTTGGGGAATGTCCTTGAGGGAATTGTGAGAATCAAGTTCTTATCCTGGTTTATAATATGAGAAATTTGTTCTGACTTTCTTTTGCTACCCTTCCTTGAAGTACCTCACTAGAAGCATCAATCCATGGGTCCACTAAGATCTTGAATAGTAACCTCTATGACACTGATTTAAGGACTTCTCAAGTACGTTTTTTACAATAACATGAAACTAATGCAGGTGTTTGTTTTTTGTTTTTTTATTTATTTATTTATTTTTCTTTATTGTGAGCCTGATTTAATGATTTCAATATAACATTGTTGCTATGACTATATGACGTCACAATAACATTGTGACTTTGATCACTTCAGTTATTGTTCATTGTTCAGCAC
>NW_008335436.1:7494069-7495806 GCF_000622305.1 Nannospalax galili
TGCTTTCCCTTTTCTGGATCCTGCAGTTACATTCGGACATATACGCACATCTAGGGATCTGGAACGAAGGTCTACAAATTAAAGAGCTATAGTCATAAAAACAGCATGGTACTGGCACAAAAATAGACACACAGATCAATAGAACATAATAGAAGACCCAAACATGAGTACATGTAATTTCACTCACCTGTTATTAGTTCAAAATGTTAAGAACACACAATGGAGGAAAGACAGCATCTTCAATAACTGGTGCTTACAAAACTGGATCTCCACCTGTGGAAGAATGAAACTGGACCCTTATGTTTCACCCTGCACAAAGTCAACTCCAAATGGATCAAAGACCTCAATGTAAAGGCTGAAACTCTGAAACTGTTAGAAGAAAACATTGGGAAAACCTACAAGATATAGGTGTAGGAAAGGACTTTCTAAACCGGACACCAATAGCCCAGGAAACAAGGGCAAGAATTAACAAGTGGGACCTCATTAAACTAAAAAGCTTCTGTACATCAAAGGAGACAACCAAGGAAACAAACAGAAAACCCACAGAATGGGAGAAAATCTTCACCAGCGATACATCTGATAGAGGTTTAATTACCAGAATATATAACTAACTTAAAAAACAGAGACCCAAAACAAGAAGCAACCCAATTGAAAGATGGGCTAAGGAGCTGAACAGAACGTTTTCAAAAGAAGAAGTAAAATGGCTATGAAACATCTTAAAAGATGTTCAACATCACTAGTAATTAGGGAAATGTCAATTAAAACCACTTTAAGATTTCATCTTACTCCAGTCAGACTGGCTAAGATCAAGAGAACAAATGATACCGAATGTTGGAGAGGATGTGGGGAAAGGGGAATGCTTCATCCACTGCTGGTGTGACTGCGAACTTGTTCAACACCTATGGAAAGCAGTGTGGAGAACTCTTAAAAAACTTCAAATGAACTTATCACATGACCCGTTATACCAATCCTTGGCATATACCCAAAGAACTCATCCTATTTTAGAGACACTTGTGCAACCATGCTTGTTGCTGCTCTTTTCACAATATCTAAGAGATGGAATCAACCTAAGTGTCCCTCAACTGATGAGTGGTTAACAAAAATGTGGTATATTTACACAATGGAGTTCTATTTAGCAGATGAAATAATGAAATTTTCAGGTAAATGGATGGATCTAGAAACTGTTATACTGTGAAGTAACACAAACTCAGAAAAATAAACTATGTATGTTCTCCCTCATATGTGACTCCTAGCACCAAATCCTTTAAAATTCCAGGTCCTTTTAATAAGAAGATGCTATACAGCAGTCCCATCTGCATGAGATAACTACGATCATCAAGACTTCTGCTGAGCCAGTCATGCTAATTCATTAATGGAGTGTCAAGCAGGATCACTGGACCCTCATCTGAGTATACAGCCACTCTTCCCAGCCAACTAGGTCAGCCTTGGAAGAGCAAAGAAAAATGAGGAAGAACCCGATAGAGGGATGTTTTTTGGCAGCCCTTGCCAAGAAACTCCAATGGACTCTCATAAGAACATTTGAAAATTGCCCTGTTCTGACTTTTTTTCTAGTTTCCTGTCTAGAACTTGTAACACAAGAGACCAAAAAATGTTTATCCATGAACTGGTCATGTATCAAACTCCTACTTCCCAAGGCTCAGGGATCATTGTGTAGGAGGGGACAAAGAGATTGTGAGAGCCAGAGATGGTGGGTGATCACAAAGAAAAAGAGTTTTC
>NW_008335436.1:7500154-7534366 GCF_000622305.1 Nannospalax galili
GTAGTAGAGCTTAAAATCTGGTATAGTAATCCCCCCAGCATTGCTCTTAGTTCTCAGGGTGGCTTTATTATTTTTAACTTCATTAAGATAGATCTTATCCTGATCTCCTTTCAAAATTCATTTTCATTTATTTGTTCTTATTTTTCAAAGCTTTTTAATACCTGTTCTCACAGTTACAGAGACTTGCACAATTTTGTTGAGTGTGTCCACCAGGCCCAGCTCACTGATATTCATGCAGATAGCATCTTTCTGTTCCATGAAGTTTCCCTGCTTAAAACCAAAGAAAGTCTCAAGGCTCAATCTGTGGTCTCAAACCTGGGAGTAGGAGATTTTTGTCTTGCTTTCAGTATCTTACTATGCAGGGCTGTACTGAGATCTAAGGCAAGGATTTGTGGTAGCTTCCATGTTCCATTCTGGAGTAGTTGGAGACCTGTTCCTCCTCTGTTACCCTGAAAGACAATGACATGGAGGCATATCTTTGGCTAACAACCTGGCATGGATCCAGACTCTCAGTCGGCATAATAGCCAGTGGAAAGTGTTATTAGGGCTTTCCCTGGCCTGAATTATGTTATGGTATGCCTGATAGCAAGTTTCCAGTCTGACTTCTCTCTCTCTCTCTCTCTCTCTCTCTCTCTCTCTCTCTCTCTCTCTCTCCCCCCCCCCACACACACACACACACACACACACACACACACACACACACACATCTCTGTCTCAAATGGGAAGTGCTACACTCCACACTGCTGGGAATATAAATAACATATAATAAGTGGCATGATTACAGTTTTTTCTTTTTTCCCCTTGATTTCATCGCTTAATCTTTACTTACTTTGACTCTAAGATCAAGGATATAGCTCTCACCTGTTCTTTTAGTTCTCTTGAAGAGAGGCTGGTGCAGGAACAGCCGTTCAGTAAGGTATATCTATGAATAGAGGACTGACAGTGAGTCGTAACTACCTTCTCATCCACCGTGCTTCAGACCTTTTATTTACTATTTGCCATTTTGCTAATGAGTCCTAATATTTATGAAAACCAATATAGTGTGTTCCATTTTTTAAAAATTTATTTTGACATTTATTCTGATACTCATGAGTTTGTAAAAATGTGCAATTCAGGGTCCAAGTAGCAGAGGATTTTCCAAATATTATATTTGATCAATTCTTGCTTATGTTTGTTTTGGACCAAATGGGCAGTTTGGATGATTTCTAATATATAATATTTGTGAAAGCTTGCTTTATGGCCTAGAATATTGTCTTCTTGGGAATGATTCATGTATTCTTTATTTTTAATGTTTTATTACTTTTATTTTATGTATATGAGTGTTGTTAGGGACTGTTGTCAACTGACATGTGGGTGCTGGGAACTGATCCGGGTCTTCTGCAAGAGCAGTCAGCGCTTTGAACCCCGGAGTCATCTCTCTAGCCCCTATTTCATGTTTTCTTGAGAAGCATAATTGACTGTGATGTTCGTGTTATTCCTTTACTTGTTCTACAATTTAACAAGGAGAAAGGTCTAGGCCTTCATATCCATTCCATTACAGTTTCCCAGATTTCTGATGTTTCAGAGAATTTTTAAAGTATGAGATAACAAAAGGTGTGGATGTGTCCTTTCTGCTCTCTACACTTATTTGAAATTTAGTTTTCTCCTTTAAAAGTGAAACCAATGTGAACTTTAGGTATTGTTCATGTAACTGAATTTCTATACCCCTTTAAGCATGGACCTGCTACATTAAAGCTGTTTTGAAGGGAATGGCACATTAAGAATTATAAGGGAATCCCTGATTGTCAGTAGGCCCTGTAGCAGGGACAACTAGGTCTTCCCAAAGCTAAAGTTCTACTGGGTCACACAGCTTGTATAAGGTCATGTGTTGGCAGTAATGAAAGGGTTCCTGATCTAAAAACAGACTAAAACAAGATCACATCCTCAGTTATCAAAATCACAAAAGGTGTGTTCTAGCTAAGATGTGTGGCTTCTTTTCTGTGTTATCCTAGCGTCTTCAACAAGGACTGTTGTTACACCATTAAAACATGTCTGTTTCTTATCACTGACCAGTCTTGACTAATATCCAATTCTTTGAAGCTATTAGAAAAATCACTTAGCATAAGATCTGTTCCTAAAATAAGGTTTTCATAACATTTCTATAAAGACCCCATCTACTCACTGTATTAATTTGCCTCTGTGTTGATGTGATAAAACAATGTGACCAAACGCAACTTGCTGAGGAAATCAGTTTCTTTGGGTTATTCTTCATATCACAGTCCAGTTTTGAGAAAAGTCAAAAGAATTCAGGGCAGAAACCCGTAGACATGAGCTGAACCAACCATAGAGAAATGCTGCTTACTGGTTTGCTCTCCTCCACCCTGTTCACCTATGTTTCTTAACAGCCCAGACTCATCTTTTCATGAGATCCCACCACCCACAGTGGTCTGCCCAGGCCTCCTTCCATCCATTAACAATTAAGACAATGCCCTGCATCATGGACACAAGATAATTTGATAAAGGAAATTCCTCAATTTGAGGTTCCTTCTTTCTGTGTAAATCCAGTTTGTATCTAAGAACCAGGGTGCTTGATATTACAGATACCACAATCCTAACTTTACTAACTTCCAGTTCTTGGAATAATTATGAATTTTAATATGAAAGCATATCATAAAAAGGTATGGTGAGGATTGGGATGATATAAAAACAGTAGCCAAAGCCCAGATATATGATACAAACTCAAATTTTGATGTGAATGACTTTCTGATTGAAAAGTTTATTGAGTTAAATAATCTACGCTTATTTAGAGCTATGTTTTATGTCATAGAATGTACTTACAGTGATTAGATTTTAACCAGTATTTAATAAACAACTACATAAAATGCTAATTTAAATTAGTGAAGTGTCTTAGTTTGTTTCTTCATTGCTGGGACAAAACACTCTGACCAATACCAACTTGGGGAGGAAAGGGTTTATTTATCTTACATCTCCCGGGTCACAGTTCATCAGGGAGCCCAAGGTAGGAACTCAGGGCAGGAACCTGGAGGCAGGAGCTGGAGCACAGGCCATGGAGGAATGCTGCTTGCTGGCTTGCTCCCCTGGCCCCTGCTCAGCCTGCTTTCTTGTGCAACACAGGCCCACCTTCCCAAGGGTGGCACCACCCAGAGTGGGCTGGGCCTCCCACATCACTCATCAAGAAGATGCCCCTCAGACATGGCCACAGGCCAGTCCAATAGAGGAAATTCCCCATTGGAGTTGGGGACAAGTCTGGTTCTTACAGGGGAAAAGCAGTGCTCCAGCCAATCATCTCTGTATCCATCAGCATGGATCAGACAACTTCATTGCACACCCAGGTTCCTTGAACCTTATCTCACTCTTTGCTAACTACAGGAAGAGCTTGTCATCTGGCATCCTACCACTGTAACTGATTCCAAAGTTACCATTATTTTCTGAGGCCCGTTTGTTGGAACAGAAATCCAGGGAAATCTCATGGAAACCGTGTCACAATTACGTCCACGCTGCATGTTGAACTTCAGTTTATGTCACTCAAAACAGCCAACCTTACATGCAGCTTTAATTTATTTTGAAATGATTACATAATATTACTTGCTTAAATAAATCTTTTTTTTTCAATGTGTCTGCATTTTGGGTTTTTTTAAATATTGGGAATTTCATACATGCATATAAAGTGTTTTGATCAAATCCGTGCCCACTCCCTCCCCTCCAACATTCCCCCCTCTGAAGAGGTAGCCCTAAAATAGGGTTAGATATTTGCTCCCAAATACTTTTGATGTTTTTGGCCTTTGGAACAGTATGTTGTTAACAGGACCAAGGACATTTTGATTTTTAGCCAAAAAACTTGCTACATTTCTTTGCGGTCTTTTTACCTTAATTGCCTAGCCAATTCCTACTTACTATTCTTAATCATTCCATCCTCTGAAGGGGTTACCCAAATTGCCAGTAGGGAATTGGGACGCTGACTGCTCTGGCTTCTTCCATGCTGAACAGGGATGCAGGGTGAGGCAACTGGGGTACCCTCTCAGAGGGTCTATCTAAAAGATGCCCAAATTGCATTGTCATGGGTCAGTGACCACAATTCAAGCCTGATGGGCTTGGGGGCCCCGAGGTATAGGTGCAGGAGAAACCAGGACGCAGGGGATGCAGAGACATGTGAACCAGTGCATGCTTTATTCTAAGAATCAACCTTATTTATAGTATGACAAGAGGAAAAGAAAATGCTCTTCTCAAGCCAAATTACTTCATCATGATATTAACAGTACTTTTATGATATTTGCAGTACCTTTGTGTTCCCAGGGCTCAGCCCTTTTTGGAATCGTACCTGTCCTTCCATGCCTATTAAACATTCTTTTCTTTACTTATGCCTTTATTAGCTACACAGCTCTGTTTTACAAGCTTACTTAGGTATGTTTAATAGGGTTCAAGGAACTGTCAGTCTCGTGATAGAAATCACTGCAGAAGAACTTTCAAATTCTCAGGGAACTGAAGCTTCCTGGTCCAGATCTGAGTTTGCTACTTCAGATCAGAGCTTGGGCCTTCACATTTCATAACTCTTGTATCTAAGGGGAAAAGAAAGTCCTTGAATCATGAAGAGAAGATGTGAAGGAGAAGTAAAGGCAAGAGTAATTAATTAGCATTACAAATTCTAGACAGGGAACTAGAAAAAAGAACTGGGCAATTTTCAAATGTTCATATGAGAGTCCACTGGAGTTTCTTGTCAAGAGCTTCCAAAAGGATACCTCTGTTAGATTCCTCCTCATTTTTCTTTTTTCTTCCAAGGCTGGACTAGTTAGCTGGGAAGAGTGGCTGGATGCCCAGGTGAGGGCCCAGTGACCCTGCTTTCTTTCCTTTAATGAATTTGAATAAATCCCTTTACTTTATTCCCAAGGTCTTGTCAAACATACATAAACATATTCAGAATTAGCGTCATTTTCTCAAAATTGTTGACTAGCATTAAATAACTTCAGTCCTCTGGGATACTGTGTTGTACACCAGAATGGACTTTCTCTATTAAACTAATAATGCAGTAAAAGGCATGCTGCTAATGAAGCTGAAGAATAAATGTGTCTCCTTGACAGTATAACTTTTCTCATCCAGAAAGACTTGGACATTGGGGAAAAAGATGGCTAATTAATGTCCAGCCATCTACTACATAATCAATACTGTAATATGCCAGAAGTTCTTTTATGTAGTCAGGTATTAATATATTATTAATATTCTACTTAAACATTGATAAGATGCAGCTTGTCAGCTAATTAAAACATTGCTTCTAGTAGACAAACACAAAATAAAGAGTAAATTTTCAATTGATTAGTTCACAGAATAATTTACCAACATTGTATTTAATTGAAGTTCTATTTACTGTTGATAGCAGAAATTTAGTTTAAGACTAATTTTCTTTAATAATCCTCCTAGTCACCCATAATATATGTCTCTGTGAAAAGAAGCTACTTTATCTGACTTTAACAATCACAGAGATGCATATGCACACTTATGTTAAGAATATTTAGAATTGGTAGATAACTTTTACAAAACAATGGGAAAAATATTTCTTGTGGAAGTTAGATGCTCTTTTTAAATTCCTCAACTATGAAGCAAGATAGACTAATGAAATGATAGCAATATTAATTATTCTCTTTAAATTGTTTTTATTTTTTTACATGTATACATGTGTTTCCTAAATGTATTTACACATACCCATGCGATGCAGTGCCACAGAGGTTTGAAGAGACCATTAGAAATCCTGGAACTGGAATCATGAACAGATGTTATCCACCATGTGGGTTCTGGGAACCATACCTGTGTCCTCTGTGAGAGCAGCCAGTGCTCTTAACCCCTGAGCCATCTCTCCAGCTGCAAAAGCATCAACTCTTAGAGATTTTCTATATACCATATGTAAACTGAATACTTAACTTTTAACTAAAAATATTATAAACTAAGAAAAATTTACAAAGCAGTCCATATTCATGTGTAACCATTCAGTTTTCTGAAAAATTGACATGGAACACATGCAACTCAAAGTGAGTAAATCAACATGTGCCTTTTAACAGGAAAACTTAGTAACTTGTTTTTATTAAAATTTAATGTTTTTTAGGATGTGGGTTCCTGACATATAAAATGGGATTGCATGCTTAGCATTAATGGCAATTACCAACTGAACCCTCTTGATAATTCCAATCGTTATGCTTTTGTTTCTTTGTTTTGTTGGTTTTGATAAAATTCTCCTTGTAACAATAGCTAGCCTGGAATTGGTTTTGTAGACCAGGCTAGCCTACATCTCAAAGTGATCTACTTCCAGATTGCTGGAATTGAAGACCTGCACCATCATGCCCAGCTTCATTATGTTTTTTTAAGTGTGCATTTATTTATTCATTATTTATTCATTAACTTTATTAACTTTTATCCTTTTTAAATTTTGAGAACTTTTTGAGAAAAGTTTGGTGCTATTAAAATAATTATTATACTTAAAGAATATCTAATAGGTATTAAGACACAACAATGAAGAAATTTGTACTATAAAAGTTAATAAATTATGTTTTATAACATCATATGAAAATGAAGATTACTTTAAGTAGGAACTCACACTCCTATATCAGGAATAGCAAATCCTTGATGAATATATTTAAATTGTTCAAATGTGAATAATTGTAAAAATACATGGCAGACTCAGACCTGCTGTCAAACAGAGGAGTGATTCAGTGATAACATATTTAATCCATAATACACTTTAGGGCATGAGAAAATGAAATTAATAAGGAAAGTTAGAGATAGTTTGTGTACTTGAAGGAGATGGATAATTTGAATAATAACAACAATCAAGTGAACTAAGCTTCAAACATGATCAAACAGGATTTACAGTCTTTTTCATTAGATAAAAGCAATTATTTCATGTGAGAAAATAAGAGATTAAATTTTTGGTGATTTGATTCCTTAGCTGTCTTAGTAAGCTGTGATGAAAATGAATGCAGAAAATCATAATTTTCACCAAATTTGCAGCAAAATTTCCTACTGTGTTTTATTGGGGAATGAAATATTCATAGGTAAGGCTAAAATGTTATTCAATATTTACAGAATTTATGTTATCTAAATGCATGAATAAAATCAGATAACAATTTCTAAATTTAATAACAAAAAGTAAAATTTCTCAGATTCTCCCCAACTATTCACTCTTTACAAAATAGATTAATTTATATTTTTTAATTATGTGTGTGCGTGTGTGTGTGTTTGTGTGTGTGTGTTTGTGTGTGTGTACACATTGGTGCAGGAGCCCATGGAGGACAGAGCAGGGTGACATATACCCCTATTACTGGATTTACAGGTGGTTGTGTACCATTGGGCATAGGTGCTGTGACTCAAATTCAGGTCCTCTGAAAGAACATTATGCTGCCTTAGCCACTGGTCCATCTATGCAGCCCCAAATCTCCATTCTCAATCTTAAACCACATTATTTTCTAAATCTAAACAACAGTATATACCACTCCCCACTCAAATTTGTACCAAAAGTCTAAAAGTCATTGATTCTCCCTATCAAAGATGAATACTCTTTAAAAGGAGAAACATGATGCTGATATTTTAGAACAGAAGCCACAATATCAGGCATCGTAATTCAGCTGAGTAAGAGACTAATAAATCAGTGGAATAATATGCAACCAAGACTTCTAGAAAACACCTATGACCTTGTATTCTTTTCTAATTTTCAGCCTTCACTAACAAATTAAATCCACTGGCTTTTGTTGGATATTCTCTAGGTCGTACTGAAAATAAAATATAGTTTATAAAATATATTTGATGTTTCTCTAGAATATTATTATGCTAATTGGTTTTGAGAAAAGGAAAGAGGTTTTGTGAAGATAGAGTTAAAAGTAATGCAGACGGGCAACACCAAATTTGGCAAGATTGTGAAATCAATAATTAATTCTAGCAAAGCCAGTGTTTCAGAAGGAAACTCCAACCCAGCCTGAAGTTCATGAGATAGCACACTTTTATTCCGGGACCACTGGAGTGCTGTGTAAAAACTTACCACAGTGCTTAGTAACCTGCCTATAACTTCATGATCCCGATTCAGTACTCAGAGAATGGGTTAGAGCAGCTACATTCATGTACTCTGTCTTTGAGGTCAGGGTCACAGCCTCATACAGTCACCTCGTTAGGTGGGATTCACCAGTATAGTCTCACTTTACTTCACTCCAAGTCAACAATTTTAGTGATGTTTCACAATATCCTCACTATTAGTGGATGGTGATTTAAAAAGCCCCAGTGATGTGAATCTTAAAAGATATCTTAAAATTGGCCTAAAAAAACCACAGAGGAAAATAACTCCTGGTAAAGCAAATAAAAGAGAAACAGAGAAAATGATGTAAGAAAATTAAATCATATAATCACTCTTTTCCCACATTATTTTGATTCCTTTGATAAGAAATCAAAGTTTGGGCCAGGCAGATAGTTCAGTACATAAGGGCTCTTTTCCCCATGCTAAAAACATGAGTTAGATCCCCATGTACCAAATGGTGGCTTGAGAGAATCAACTCCTGCAAGTAGTCCTCTGACCTCCCCTCATTCATCATGACGTAAGTACACACACACACACACACACACACACACACAGACACACACACAAAATAAAAGTGTATTAAAAATCAAAATGCAATGATTGCATGTAATGCAGTCATTAAGAGCATATCATGCCAATTTTAAAGTTATGTTTCAAATAATATTTAAAGCCATGGCCTATTTACTAATGTACTAGCTAAAATACCAAGTTAAAATTATGAAATTGTATGAAATTCTGTGACCTGAAAAATATTAGTGATTGCTGTAACTGGGAATATAAAAAATGTAAAGTTGTCATCATTCACTTTTTATGTTTTTTTGTTAAGTAATCTAATTTTTTCTAAAACAAACACTTATTTTTATAAGTACAAAAAATACCCATAAATGGAAAGTCAAACGTGTTAATGATAATAAAATTTAGGAGATTTTGCACAAATAAATAGCAGTTTGGGTAGTAAAATTAATTGGTAATTTATGATAAAATAGGAACACAAACATGGTAATTTAAATCCACAATCAGAAATCTGTTAGAATTTTTCCAATGTTTTCTTTTTAGTTTTTATCTGTACTTCAAAGAAAAGGAAAATCTGGACTTAGAAATAGAAAAAAATAAAAACATTTAAATATTCTTAAGCCTGGGCTGGGGAAATGGTTAAGTGGCACAGTGCTTGCTGTTCAAGCTGAGCACCTGAGTGCAGATTCCCAGCACACACATATAAATCCAGGCATGGCAGTCCGTGCCTATAATCCCAGTGTTGAAGGAAGAAACCCAAGGATCTCTGCAGCTGATTGGCCGGTCTGAGGCGCTCCAGTTCAGTGAGACACTGAATCAAAGCGTCAGGTGAAGAACGATTGAAAAAAAAAAACACTCACATGCAGAGACAAATACGCCCCCCCCCCACACGCACAATTATTAAGTTCAGTGGAATATTACATTACAGAGTTTTTCTCTGTTACAAATGGAGGAAGGAAGTTAATTTTGTTCGGGTAGTTCAATATTCAGGGATTGAATACAAAAGTAGGCTTTGAAAACTACAGATAATGATGCCAATTTTGGTTTCTCATAAAACTAAGTTACAGAAAACATCAAAAGATACATTAAAGTCCAGTTTTATAAATTTGTTCAAAATTAAATTCACTCATATAGTGTGCAAATCTATATGGATAGTTAAATAAATAATTATATATTTGGGGAATTTATTTTCCATGCGAATTCTCAATTTACTTGCAATAAAATTTATGCTTCTAGTGTTTTGGGAGTTAGTTCACAGCTCAGTTACATCTTGATATCTTGGTATCTTGTAACCAAATTGTATGGCATCTTCATATAAAAGATTTTAAAATCTATGTTTATTGGAAAACCAAGAGGAATACCGAGAATGGATATTTTTGGAGTCCTCTAGAACCTGCCTGACCAACAACTCTTCAGTTATCCCATACCTAGCTCTGAGATTTTTCTCACAGCTCATGACTTCTAAGAGCAGCCCTATCCAGACATGTAGCATATCCCCCTTCAAATATTATTTTGGAATTCATGCTTTTAATGTGCTTAAAACCTATGAAGTAATTCATGAATTAAGAAGAAGGCTTGAAAATAGAAAGGAAACTTGAAAAGAAGAAGAGATATCATGAGAGAGGGAAGGGGATAAGACAGTAACAGTGAAACTGACAAATAGGATTAAATACATATGAAATTATTAAGTAATAAATAAAATAGAACTCAACTCCTGTCAGTTAGGTAAATGAATCTTTAAAATTGAACAAGTACAAAGATTGGAGAAAGAACCTGTTGCAGAAGGGGACTTGTTGGGAAGAAGGAATCTCAGGGAATAGTAGGGAGATAAAGGGAAATAATGGGTGTGAATGAGTTGTGTACAATTATGATATTATCAAAAACTAAATTAAATTAATTTAAAGATTAAGAGTCCACAGCATGTATGTCAGAGTGCATAAGCTTCAGTGGGAGAGGGGGAGAAGCATGGATAGGGAGGGGTTCTGGGCTTGAGTGGGAAATGTATGAAATTACAACAGCTCAGTAAAAAATTAGAAAAAACATATAAACACAAATGAGAAATAAACTGAAATAACAGACATATTAAAATATGTGTAAACTGCTGGGCAGGTATGGCATGACTCCCAGATGATCTGGGACCAGGAGACCTTGTCAAAAAAAAAAAAAAAACACAAAAAAACAAGCAAACAATAAGCCCCAAATTTGTAAACTATTCAACAGGAAAATTTGCCAACATCATAACAGCCTATCAGCAGGTTTCTTAAAAAATGAAAAATAGTAAAAAAAATTCCTTGTGAAATTGCCTTTTCCAAGGTTTTGGATGCTGCTTTTGATTAAATCAACTGAAAATGAAATTGTTACAAATATAAATTTGATGAAAGAATAAATTTATCTTCAGAGAAACTTGGTCTATGAATTTTTATGATTAATCACATTATCATTTTAGTGAATTTTCCTTTACAAAGTATTAGATGAGATTATTACACCAAAACTTTTAAATTTATGTTTATAGTTCTATAATTATAATTGATAATCATACTATTGTGCTTATAATATAGAAATATTTTATGGGAAAACATTCTATTTTAGCATCTTGAAAGTCACTTTTCACCTGCTTTGGAAAGAACAGCATTGGCAGAATTATCAAACCACATTTTAAAATATACTTTTTATTTATTATTTATATCTTATGTGTATGAATGTATTGCCTGTGTATGTGTATGTGCTCCCATGTTGTGCAGTACCCACAAGGTCAGAAGATGGCGGTGGCTCTCTTGGAACTTGAGTTATGGACAGTTCTTAGCCTCCATGTGGGTGCTGGGAATCAAACCCTCCTCCTCAGGCAGTCTCTGAGCAACGTTTTAATTTTCTAGCCTCTCCTGGAACATAACTATAATGGTGATTTGACAGCATCATGTTACTATAATTACACATGAGAAGATTGTAATGTGTACAATCATAGTTTTTACCTGAAAAATTATGAGTTGGAGCCTCCAGGATAATGCTTGGAAAGTCTTTGTAGTTTTCTCCTGTTAATCTTCTGTAACCCTCCTTCACTCTGTGCCCCATAGAAGATTGAATTCATACTAAAATATTGATGAAACATATACAGATTTTGAGGAAACTCAAATCTAAATTTGTTCCTGCCAGATAATGGATTGACAGATATAAAAATAGAACTAACTAGTTGAAGATAACTAGAATGAATTTTGAGGCATAGTACTGCCTGCTCCCTGTACTCACACCACTGAGCAAACACTGTATGGATGCTTTTTCCACCCCATTGATCCTCAAGCATCTTTGCAGATTATTGCTCTTGCCTCACGCCTCAAGAATAGTCTCTTATCTGCCTTGGCTTTCATAACCCATGTTAATGGCAGTCACGTGCAAAGGTGCTTACTACTGCACAAGAGCTCTGATTGCCTGTGCGGGACTGATGACATCCCTGACACACATCTTTGCTTTAAACATTTCTCAGTGGCCCATGCATTTGTCCTAGACCTGAAGTCATGGGACGCATTGCAGTTCAAGACACATGTGCCAATGGCAACAATTAATTTATAATGAAGGAAGGTCAAAGAATAACATATTTTCCAAGAAATATTTAGTTCCATATCATTTAGAGTTCATGTCATTGCAATGATATTGACTAGAGAAAAACAAAACATGGCACTAATAATTTATAATGCACCATATGCTTAACCTGTATAAGAAATAACGATGGCTATGAAAATAAAAAAGAAACAATATGTATAGTGTTAATAGTGAACTTAGATGTGCAAATGAGATGGTAGGACCACAGAGTGTGTTAAGTGAGGGGTATTTATTAAGAAACAGTTTCGGGAGCTGTGAAGTTGTTGCTGGTAATGATAAAATTATATGAGCAAAATTATTTTCACCACAAAAGGAAACAGACTACCAGTGACAAGAAACTTGGAAAAGGAGATATAGACATTTCAACAGTAATGTCACAGAAATAAGCAAATATGTTGCAATATCAATGTCTTCCAGAGATTTATTTCTATAGAATTTGAGCTTTGAGCTAAGTTATCTAAGTCAAATATGGAATATGAAGTGACAATTTTAGGTATTTTTTATTCTTGTCGCAATTACTCACATAGGCATCTATATTAACAATATTTAAGAAACAGCTTTGTATTTTATTTACTCATATAGTCCTCAAAAGCGAATCGCACACCAAGGACCAAAAAAAGAAAATACTCACCAGCATACATTTTCTAACATTTGGTTGATTATATTTTTGAATGCAATTTACACATAATAAAAACAAGGTAGATAAATTTAATTGTAGAAGATCATGAGCTGGAATTTGCAGTTTTTAATCGTTGCATTCACATTCATAATAAATGATATCTTGCTGTTTAATTATTTAGAGAAATTCTAGCTATTTAAAATAGATATTTCATGACACTAATAATTACAAAACAGCAAATATATTTTATGATAGTTTAATTCAGTACTTTACTTAGCAAATTAACATAAATTTCTTATATACCTAGAAACTACAGAAACATGACTGTGAGTGTAGCTGTAGATTAAGAGAATATTTATGTAGATATAGGTGATATGTGTATGTGTGTGACTAAATTTATTCTGACATATCTAGCAAATACTGACATGAGTTTTTTTTGTAAAATTTCTTTCAAAAATTCCTTCAAAAGAATCAGGGAATGCAATTTCAGACTCTTAAACATGAGGAAAATATACACAGAGTTTAATTTTACCTAATCTTAAAAACGTATAAACCAAATCTTTCAATGTAGGGAAACTTGCAAGTATTTCTTAACTTTAAATCTTAAATATTTACTAATTTGATGTTATAGAAATAACATTTTGATTGTAAAAAGTCATGATCTACTTCATTGATGGTACTAGAAACACAATACATTGATATTTATATACCAATTTTCATTGATATGATGATAATAAACCCTTACATGCAGATTCCTATGATTAGTGATTTCTCTTTTTGTTAATTAGTCAAGTATTCTTAGTTCTTTAATATTTTCAAGGCATAAATACACCTTTAACAGTTTCGCTCCAATCTTTAAATATTATTATGTTCTTTACTAGGATAAAAGCGAGATGAAATCATTAGAGTAGTAAAGCCAGGAATCCTTTCTATGATTCTGTATTAGTTTCTTTTCTGTTGCTGTTTTAAAACACTATGACCAACTCTACTTTTAGAAGGAAGTGTTTATTTGGTTTACAGTCCCAACAGTTATAGCAAGATTTGTGTCCATTGTGGTGGGGAGGTGTCAGAGGTGACCAGAGAAACTGATTGAGCCCATCTTTAAGCAGGCACAGGAAGCAGAAATCAGCTGGGAATTTGACAAGGCTTCAAAATTCTCCAAGCCTACTCCCAGTTATGTGCTTCCTCCAGCAAGGCTGCACTCCAAAAACCTCCCAAAACAGCAGCACCAACTGTTAACAAATTGTTCAAATACTGGAAGCGTACAGGGGGCATTCTCATTCAACCTGCCACATTCCATTCTTCAGTCCCTATAGGTTCCTGAACTTGTAAAATGCAAAATGTGCCTAATTCACCTTCAAAAGTCCCCATAGTCTTTGCCAGTTGCAATACTATTTAAAAATTCAGAGTCCAAAGTTTGTTGTAAATTAAGGTAATTTCTTAACTGTAAGCCCCTGTTTTAAAAAAAAATAAAAGATGAAAACATACTTCCAGCATAAAATGGAACCAAATACAAATTTCCACTCCAGAAGGGAGGAATGGAGGTATAGTGAGGCAATACTGGACCAAAGCAAGTCCCAAAACAGCAGGGCAAACACCAAATCCAAGTAACTCTACATAGGAATTCTGATGCTTTACTTCCACAGGGCTTAGATGGATCAGTCTCTCCAGCTTTGCTACATGCAACATGCACCTCACTTTTGGAATGATAGCACTCTCTGTATGCAGCTTTCCTTGGGAGATGTCTCATGGCTCTCGCATCTTCAATGTCTTGGGATCTCCACTCCCAAACAGGTTTCAATTCCACATCTTTATGCAACGGCCTGTTAATGCTTTCTGTTGCTGGGATGCCCTGTCTCATGCTTCCTGGCCTTGATGGTCCTCTGAAACTGTGAAGGAATAATGGATGGCCCCTTCACTCTTGCATATTTCATGCCTCTAAAAGTCAGCACCATGTGAGGGGCACTGCCAAGTTTGACTGCCAGTCTCCCTAGACCCCAGTCCTCTTCACCCACATGACCAGCGGCTTTTGTCTATAGTAGTTTCAGAGGAGTAGGGAATTTCATAGGATTTTCCTACACAAGTTGGAGTCTTCGCTGTATGTGATCTTTCCCTGAGGGTACTCCTTCCTTTGTTCCAGTGCAAATCTTTAGGCCTCTCCTTAATGGCACTTTTCCCATGTTAGGCACCAATTTCTTTTTCTTTTTCTAAAATTATTTTTAACTTTAAATTTTTTTTGAGAATTTTATACATGCATATAAGGTGTTCTGATCAAATCCATGTCCATTCCCTCCCCTCCAACTCCTCCCATATCGCCCCATCAATTTTTTCTGACTTCATATACCCTTCCTTCCTTCCTTCCTTCCTTCCTTCCTTCCTTCCTTCTTTCCTTCCTTTCTTTTTAATGGGGCTTTTTGCTACTCACACATTACCCCCTCTGAAAAGGTATTTGTATGCATGCATTGCTTGCATGTGTGTAAGTCTCTCTCGGGCATTTTGCTACTCTAACATTCCCCCCTCTGAAGAAGTAACCATAGCATCTTTTAGGGATCAGATAGAAGCTCCCAAATACTTTTGACATTGTTGGCCTTTGGAACAGAGTATATTGCTAAGGACATTTTGACTTTTAGCCAAGAAACTGGCAATTTTCTCTGGGGTCTTTTTACACTAACTGCGTTGCCAATTCCTACCTCCTGTTCTTTCTTTTAACTTAAAAAAAAAACCTTTATTGGGAATTTCATACATGCATATGAGGTCTTTTGATCAAATCCATGCCCACCCCCTCTCCTCTAACACCTCCCATATCTCCCCATCACTTTTTCCTGACAAATTTGTGTACTCTCTTTCCCTTTCTTTCTTTCTTTCTTTCTTTCTTTCTTTCTTTCTTTCCTTTCTTTCTTTCTTTCTTTCTTTCTTTTTCTTTCTTCTTTCTTTCTTTCAATGGGGCTTTTTGCTAATCCAACATTTCCCCCCACTGAAGAAGTAACCCTAAAATCTTTTCTTCACATCCCCTATTCACCAGTCAAGGACTATCTTTTTTTCTCCCTACAGATAAAAGTTACACAATTTGGGAGTCTTTTAGATAGACCCACTGAAGGGGTATCCTAATTACCTGATCCTGTGTCCCTGTTCAGCATGGAAAAAGTAAGAGTGGTCTGTGTCCAAATTCCCTACTGGCCTTTTAGGTAACCTCTTCAGAGGATGGTGTGATAAGAATAGGAGGTAGGAATTGGCTAGGCAGTTAGGGTAAAAAGACCCCAAAGACCAGTAGCCAGTTTCTTGGCTAAAAGACAAAATGTCCTTGGGCCTCTTAGCAACATACTCCTTTCCAAAGGTGAAAAATGTCAAAAGTATTTGGGAGCTCTTTATTTTAGATTTTAATGTATTTTAAATTGAACTTTATAAATTTCACACATTTCCCACTCAAATCCAGAGCCTCATCCCCTATCCATGCCTCCCTGATCAACCCACTGAATCCTATGCCCTCTGCCATGCACGCTGAGTCCTATTCATTCAAGTCTTTGTACCCAAATGTCCTTCAATGTAAATGCAATTTCTTTATTAGTTTCTTTTCTGTTGCTGTGATAAAACACCATGACCAAAGGCACGTATAGAAGGAAGAGTTCATTTAGCTTATAGTTCCAGGGTTCCTGAGTGGTAGAGATTGTCGTGGCAGGGAGGCATTGTGGCAGATGTGAACAGAGCAAATAGATGATAGATCACATCTGTAAGCAGGCACAGAAAGCAAAGAACACTGGAAATCTGGAAAAGTTAATAAATCTCCAAGTCTACCCTCCTCCAGCAACGCAGCACCTCCTAAAGTCCCCTAAACAGCACCACCAACTAAAGATAAAATGTTCAAATATTGAAGTCTATTGGGTGCTTTCTCATTCAAACCACCACAGAAGTTTGTGGAGAAGTGAGAAGGTTTTCACTCCTTTAATGATCATAAAGAAGTTTGTTGAGTTCGATTTAAATGTGGTTTTCAACAAAGCACAGAACTACTTTGGCTCTTTTGTTAGTATTTATTTTATTTTATTGGAGATTTTCATATTAAAGCAATAGTGAATTGATCATTCACCTTTTTGTAGAATTTAGATTACTTCATAATTTACCCATCACTTTATTATCCTTATGTTTAGTCATAATATATGCATTTAAATATAAAAAGCCTATATATTATTACTGTTTATTATTTTTGAAATTGTTTTATAAACTAGTCTCAGTGAGTAAATGTTAATATTTACATACTATGGAACAAATTGGAAAAAAACAAATGAAAGAAAATGAGAGAATCTTTAGAAAAGAAAAAAACAGACTATGTGTTAGACAGGAAAAAAGCCACAAATGGAAAAGGAATGTCACGGTAACCAAAGGAGGAGCTCAAACATTCTTAAATGAGTACTATCTGAAGAGAAATTTGCACAATGTATATGGCTAAATCAGCTAATAATATAGCATGAAGCAGTTCAGAGTCAATTACAAAACATATATGTAAAATAGAAACAGTGATGATAAAGTTTTACCTGGAGTAGAGTTTTCCACAATGGAATAAGACATTTGGAGGAAAAGTTGAAGTTTTATTGAATAAATTACACCACAGTTGAAGATTTCCTTTAGAAATCAATTAAATGGTTAGTTTCTTTAACATCAGTTTCAAATAATCAATATATATATTGCAAAAAATAATCACTTGGGAGAAAGAAGCATTAAATGTAAACAAAATACTGATAGAAGGTTCTATTTAAGAGCATTGTGTCCAGAGCCTTGTAAAGACAGCACTGTACAAGAGGTAAGGTTTAATAGCATCAACAGGAAAAGATAACTGATTTACAAACTGAAAGAGAGGAAGATTCTTAATAATTTTACATTAATTTTCCTTTTTCTTTGTCTAAAAAATTTCAAACTGGTATTAAGAAAAATGAGAAAAATCTTTCTATATGAAAATTGTATAGAAATCTTATAATTATTTAATTATGTGTATGTATACGATGGTATGTGTGTATGTGTATGTGTGTGTTTGTGTGTGTGTGTGTGTCTGTCTGTCTGTTTATCTGTGTGTCTGTGTGTCTGTGTCTATACATGCCAGGGTATATATGTGGAGGTAAGAGGACACCTTCCTTACAGGAGATGATTAACTCCTTCCACCATCTAGTCCCAGGAGTTGAAATCAGGTCCTCAGGCTTGGTGTCAGGGGCCTCTACACTCTGAGCTATCTTGTTGGCCCAAGAAATTTCTTATTTTTCATGGGAAATAAAGTGTTTAAATTGTTACACTTGGGACTGGAGAAATGACTTTGCAGATAAGAGTGCTGGCGCTCTTATGGATAACTTGGGTTTAAATCCAGCACCTACATGATGGCAAATGATGCCAGATAGGAGATACCTTCTTTTGAGCTGTTGGCCAGGGTGGCCAAAGGGGCTCGCAGATAATAACACATCATAGAACTGGGAAAATGAACAGCAGACTCCAATCTTATCTAAAAGACTATTGACAACTGATTTCTGCTAAATGAGAAACAGCTGACCCTCCTAAAACAAAGAACTCTAGACAGTCTTACTAGATTCACCAGATGGACAAGTAGTGGGGAACGGCTGGGGGTGCCTACAACACAGCGGACAGTAGTGGGGATATCAGAGTATAAGGGCTCTAGTGGGGGGAGGGAGTCTATGAGGGTGCCATCTGGGAAGTGGGTGTATAGTTGAATAAGATAGTTTGGGATGTTCTGTGTGATATTCACACATACACACACAAATCAACAAATTTTTTAAAAAATGTATTATATTTAAGGAAGAAGCATGGAAATTTACATCATGTTAATCAGTGATGGTGATAAACATTACCATTGAAATCTACCCGATGGCTTTACAGACATACGCAGGTGCCAAGGATCCAAGTGCAACCAATTAGGACTAGTAATAATCAGATACATACAGATTAGAGATGCATGCACTAACATCTCAGTGTCAGTAGAAAAAACAATGAGTCTCTCTGAAAAGAACAGTATATTTAAAATGAAATGGAGATCTTTTTAAAGGTTAAAAAAACATTCAATTTTATGTCTTAGAGGACTTAAACTGAGTTCAATATTGTGTAACTGTATTAATTCAACTGTGACCCTAGAAACTTATAGCCACTTGTGAAAGAGATGTACTCTTGCTCTGGAGTATATTACTGAATATGTTTAAGCTGTAATGAAATGCTTCTTCTAATCATGTAGTTATTAAAAATTAAAAGAAAAATGTGTGTGAAAGCTACATTTATGAGAAAATATTCTGAGATAACTTGACAGTCAATTCATCAGGACTTTTCAATAATGTAAGAAAATGCAGATGAGAAAAAAATTTCCAAACACTATTCCAACTAACAAACCATGGACAATATCACCATGCTCAGATAACTTTGCAAACACAATATGCAATCGGGCATTGCTCACATTAATTTCTGTCTAAACCATTATGCAAAATGTATTCCATAAAGTAGTTACTCAAATACATTTTGTGATATTTTAATTTGAAATAAAACAAAGATAAAACTCATGTAACATATAGATCGGTACAATACACTGTGGTGATTTTATATCTTAAATGGTGCAAGTCCTATTCATGCCAAACTCACTGAAACTCCTAAGAAGGAAAATCAAAGATGCAAATTTATTAGGGGACTATGAAAATTATTGTGGCATCGATGTATAAAATATTATAAACATGAGACAAATTACAGATAAATGAAAATTTATATATGTAAATATGAAATTATCTAGGTTAAATATTAAACCTGGTATACTACAGGGAAAGATATTTGCATTTCAACAATTCAGGAAACAATGCTGTCTGGAATATTCATGATTAGTAAATGTTAGACATTCAGACAGTTTGAGTTGACGTCTACTATCAATATAAAGTACATATACAAATCATGATTCAACTCAGTGGGGCTCAAAAATAAAAGAGAAAGATGTTTGAAAGGGAATGGTAGTGAGAAGGTTGGTTAGTAGAGATAGGAGGGAGCCTGGGGCCAGTTGAGAATTACAGAAATCAGGATTCATTTTATACATGTATGAAATTATCAAAGAAAAAATTCAATAAAGTTTGAAAATGGCTTCCTTTTCTAGGATAACTAAATCTCTACATGTGCACAACATTAATAAACGTAAAAATGCAAAAGGAGAGGAAAAAGCCATGTTCAAGTCTGTGGTATGAACGGTGCATAAAGAATAGAAAACCATGCATGAAACCTTATAAATTCACAAATATGAATCAAATTCTTAAGACTAAAGCACACAAATCCCAATGTCAGAACTGCAGCTGCTTTGTGGGGGGAAGGGAGAATGCAGAACATGGAGCTTTGGTAATATACCCAGTTGTTGGTTTCTTAAGGAGAAAAACAAAATAAACCTGAAAGCAATGTAATCCCATATTTACTTTGTTTAATCTCAAGAATGGATAATTAAGTAATAATTATAACAGGTATTATGGACAGAAATTTTCCAAAATTAAATGTAATAATTAAAAAAAATTTTAGAAGCATTTCATTACAGCTTTAACCTACTCAGTAACAGTTTCCAGAGCAAAGATGCATCTCTTTCAAAAGTGGCTATAAAATTTTTAGGTTCACTGTTGAATTAATACATTATACAATATTGAACTCAGTATAAGCCCTTTAAAACATTAAATTGAATGATTTTTTAACCTTTAAAAAAAGATCTCCAAATTATACATAGCAGATCAAGAAATATATGGCTAGGCAAGGTTTATCTGAGAACAACTGGTCTTTGCCCAAGATTTATCTACATGTCACACAGTAATTAAAAGTACCAGACTGGTGGAACTAACCTTCTTGGAACTTTAACAGACATGCTTTGAGGCCTATACTAATTTGATCATAAGGACATAAAGGACAGGTTTTGATCCTTGCCCTCCTATGTCAACTAGTTCCAGGGAACTATGAGCATCTCTCAAAATGTCCTGTAATTGTGGTGGGTTACTACTTGTCCTCTTGATCAAGGAGGTACAAGAGACCCCACGGAATAGACTTGAAACATTGTCCAGTCTACAAAGAGGAGGTTCAACACAGAGGAAACATTTCCTCCATGCTTCCAAGCAAAGCCAGCCATGGTCTAGCAGGACCTTTGACTTATCTTCACATAGGCAGAACTGGTAAAAAAAGGAGCCAGGGGCTCCTCCCAAGCCCATGTTGCCCCTGAGGAACAGATCCTCAAACGGCCTTAAGAGTAAAATTAAATTGGTTTATCTGGGCCGACTGTATGGCCTTAAACACCCAAAAGGAAAATATAACCAAAGATTAAATGTGCCAATATAATTTTTTAAGAGTTCATATGTATAGCTGAAGGCTACATTACAAGCACCAATGCCAGATAGGCGATACCTTCTTATGAGTTGTTGGCCAGGGTGGCCCAAGGGACTCCCAGATAGTAACCCAGGATAGAACTGGGGAAATGAACAGCAAACCCCAATCTTATCTAAAGGAATATTGACAACTGATTGCTGCTAGATGAAGAATAGCTGACCTTCCTAAAACAAAGATCTCTAGATAGGTTGACTAGATTCACCAGATGGACAAGTAGTGGGGAATGGCTGGGGTGCGGACAACAGAGTGGAGAGTAGCAGGGATATCAGAGTATAAGGGCTCTATTGGGGGAGGAAGGCTATGGGAGGGTGCCATCTGGGAACTGGATGTACAGTTGAATAAGATGGTTTAGAATGGTTTGTGTGATACATACACACACACACACACACGAAAATCAACAAATTAAAAAATTGAATTATATTTGAGGAGGAAGCATAAAAATTTATGTCATGTTACTTAGTAGAGGTAATAAACATTGCCATTGAAATCTATCTGATGACTTTATAGATATACACTGGTGCCAAGGAACTTAGTGCAACTGATTATGACTGGTAGTAATCAATACATACAAATGAGAGACCATGCACCAACATCTCAGTGTTAATAGCAAAAACAATGAGTCTTTCTGTAAGAAACAGTATATTTTAAATATAATAATTTTTTTAAAAATCGAAGAGATGGATGGGACAGGGCCTTTACATAACAGTGTGTGACCTGAATTTAAGTAACACACTGAAAATGTTTTTTCTATCCATTTGGGGTTTTCATAAATTCTTTGTGGATTAAAAGCATGACTAGACTTCTTAATACGCAAAATAAGAGAAACTTCCCTGATTATAACAAAATCTCTGAAGAAGAGCTACCTATAAAATTTCTTTTTGATTCATCTTTGGCTCAATTAAAACAAGTTCTATTAAAATTTAAGTATAGCTTCTAAGCCATATACATACCATTAAATTTGCAGTAATAATGAAGCCAACCAATTTTATTCTTCTTTAATAATGCATCCCTATATTTTCTCTTAAGGTAAGGTTAGCATTTATTTATTGATCATGGTGCATTATCTACACAGTGGAAACTACTAAGCAGTTTTCATCTCCTGTGATATTTCTAAATAATTTAGAAACTAATTCCTGTTTTCTTTTCCTCATTAAAGTTTGACTCTTTCAAATCTACCAAATTTAAGTGACCTATGGCTTCGTTTGTTTCTGTATTGCATAGACTGAACAATTTGGGTAAAGAAACTAGATAGAATTTGCAAACACAAGAATCCCTAATAGCTTCATCATCTGTGTGAGTGCCTTTCCTCTCCCAGTTCTGAAGAATAAAACAGAAACAATAAGAGAATCTACTTTCCAAGTTACTTCCCTGTCCAAACACTTTATCCAGGTGTGTTTAAATGTCTGTGTTTTCTCACATGAAATGAACTCCTAAAATTTAACATCTGACTTCTACCCTCATTTTAAATTCATTAAAACCGACCAAGCTAAAACCAAGTGATTTCCCAGTATTTTATTTGACCTTTATTTTCAGGGTGAGGGTATGAAGTATTTTCTTTTGTTCACGTGGAAATGATATATGAGAGTAAATTACAGTCTCAAATTTGAGTATAAAGGGTACCTCGATAGAGAAAAATAACAGAGATTTGAAAAGTGGAAATAACATTGAATTTTCTGCTCTGTTAATTCTGTATTTCACAACTCGTAGTGGGTAAATGACTTTTACTATGGGGTTTGTTTTGCTTGAAGTAATTTTATGAATCTACTGCTTTTCCATTTCGATGTATTTGATAGCTTATTTGTTTATGATTTATTTATTTATATTTTATTTACCAGAGTTTATACTTTAAATTATCTATTAACTAAACAATGCAACTTTTGGCAACTTAGTTCACATTTCAGCTATTCAACTTCATAAATTAAAACTGCAATTAATAAAGACACACAGTTCTTATTTTGGACTGACAAGCTGCTTCATATCCACGACATAATTAAAATGTGGAACACAAATGAACTGAATAATGGAACAAACTAATTTCAGAAATAAAATAATTCACACATTATCAAATGATTTATTAGGTTGCAATAAGGAAGTCATTTGAAAAATCTATTTGATAAGTTATTTGAATATTTGGACAATTATATCTAAGATACCTAAACAAAAATCAATCCAAATATATCACAGGTATGATTAATTTGAAAGCCAATTTAATAATGCTTTAAAATGGTTTATTTATTATTTTAACTGTATGAGTGTATTTGCATGCATGTATGGGCACCCATGTTATGCTGTGCCTGGGGAGGTCAGTAGAGGGCACTGGATTCCAGGAACTGGAGTTACAGATTTTTTTTGAAGCTGCAATGTGGGTTCTGGGAACCAATCCCAGACCCTCTGCAAGAGTACCCAGTGCTTTTTACCCCTGAACCATCTAATAATACTTGGAATAAAACAAAAAAGGAGTGACTCTAGATAGGCTGACCAGGCTCAAATGGATGAACTCACACTGAGAGACATCTGGGTGCACCAAGTTGACTTGACCTAATAGGCATTAACATATTTGCCAGACAGCATGAAATCCTGTGGGCGGGATATGGTGGGGTGAATATAGGGGAGGAAATCTAAATATGATTAAGATATATTGTATGAAATACACAAAAATTCAATAAAATGTGATTTGGAAAAATATTGTGACTTTGGAATAAGCAACAATTTCTCAAATACATGTACTCACACACACAAATATAAGCAAAAAAAAAAACATTTTAAAATCCAGTTAATCTAAGATCTCCAAGTCAGGACTGTGAAAACTCATCAGTGACAGAGTTCCACAGGATGGACAATGATACAAAGAAATTCTTATGCCCATTATTAACAAAGTACAAATAAAAATTCATAAGACAGAAGACATAAGAATAGTTGACAAATTAGGAACATATTTAAAACCATGTTTTCTAAAAGTAATTTACACTGACATTTAGTGGTAGGTTTTTCTTTAAAAGCGGGTTAATGATCGAAAGGGGACGAGAAGGGTTTTTGGAAGGATATGAGTGTTTATTTCATCTGGGTTATGTTTCCTTGAATTTTTCAGTTTCTGAAAATCAAGATAGAATAATGAAACAGTATTCATCAATACTATATGTATATGTTGACTGAAATAGCAAACATTTCACATAAATGTCAACTGTTATTAATCAAACTATTTTGTCTTCATATGTACACGATAGATTATTTTCTGTTTGCTTTTAGAGAATAGTTTTGAGATGTTTCCCTTCTAGTCTTTTTCAAGGAAATACTTTCTTGTTCCTATGGTTCAGATTTTTTATAGGTGTCATGTTGATTTTCTTCCTGTTTGCTCATCCTTGAACAAAGGAACATCTGTTATGCTGGGCACTTGACAACAGCAGGGTGTACTGACTGCACTTGACTTCCACTTACTGTCCACATGAACTCTTGTAGACTCTCTCACATGGCTGTAAAGCAGAGAGCAGGTTGACACAGCTCCTGGTTTAATTTCTGGAGTCTAACAGCGATGCATGTAGTGCCTTTCTATCAAATTGAAGGGCACCTTTTACTGCTTCGCTATCCTATTTTCTGAAACACAAGAAAAAAGAATATATGACTCATTTCAAAGGCTTTGCAAAGTGTGTTCCTCAGAGGCAAACTAAAGAGTTCATTCAAAAAAGGCCCTTCAAAATACATTGTGGGGATGAGAGTTCTGCATTCTATCTGATTTGAAAAAAAATGAAGAGCTTAGGTTCTGAAAAATATCTTCAAGGAACAATTTGTACATGACACAAACCCTTATTAACCTCTTATTGTACATGAAAACTGACAAAAATATTCCATCCTACCTCCAAAACCACCCATGTATGCATTTCCAAAGGGCTATTCAAATAATTCCACAGGTTATTATTTCAATGAATCCCTATGCTTAAAACATGGTAATTATTTTTGTCAAGAACTCAATATGCAACAAAGTTGAAGCCATCGTGGAAGGTAAGATAAGGGTTTAGTCAAGGAAGAAGCAATTTTGTGGACTTCTCAGAAGGCAACCACATTGCGTTGGGTTGTTAGTTGTCCCCTCTTCTAGTCTTGGGTGATCCTGGGTTTTGAACTATGAAGAAGAAATAGGAAGAAAGAGGTGAGGGGAGGGACATGTGTTACAAAGGGGGAAGAGGAACTGAAGAATAGAGTGGAACACTGTTGTGTTAATCATTCAGAAGGGTATTATTCCACCATTGAAAAAAGATCTTTGGTGTAAAGTTGAGTATCTTACAGATATTAGCTCAAATACTGCAGAAAACCCTTTGGGACGATCACTAATTTCCAACTTACATAAAAGGAAACTGAGGATTAAACGAAATAAGAAATTCATCCAAAAATATACTCCAAACAGTAAAATGAATATATTTCAAATTCAGGTAGTATTCATCCAAATGTCTGTATTATATGAGCTCTGTCATTTATTCATTATGATTATATCTTTAAATAAAATTTGCAGTGTTCATAGCTTTGAGGCTGATCTTGTGCATTCTGATCAAATAAAAAATAATAGAATTATTACTGTCAAAATAAAAAATAACCCCCAGTAAGGCAGTGTCTATATTAATAAAAATCCAGTATGTATATTAATTACATGTAGCATTTAGGTTAAAAGTGATAATTTCTTTTTTATTGGGGGGAACCTGAAAACAAAAATTGCTAATCAAACCCATTATTTCTCTATAGAATTTCTTAATATCAGGAATGTGAGTTAATATGCTAAGTTTTAGAGAAAATGATGTTGATGAATATATGATGAAATATTAATTTTATTTTTAGAATTTGGTCAAAGGTTTGAACCATATAATTAATTTAAAATGATATTTGTTGAATAAATATTCAAGTTTTTTAGTTGAGATTTTATAAAGTAATTCTATGTATTGAACTTCAGACAAAACCCATGAGGCACACTCAACAATCACCTTCCCGGCTGTGATTTCTTTTCATTTGAAATTCTGCCCTAAATAATTTATTCATTTTGGTGTCTTGTTCATCCAACTGAATAATGCTGGTCTTGGGGTGTGAGTTTTGTCTCTCAGATAAAATCAGTGCCCTGCATTTTCTAGTATATTTTAAACACTCTACTCATAAAGTATGCTAGGTTGTGACATAAAAGGTGGTTCTCTATCATGGCTTTTAGCTCTAATGTCAATGTGCTTTTGTTTTTGTGTCCTAATGGTATACTGTAGTGCTTACTGAGATACCATGAGATGGAGTCTCTGCTTAGTCAAAGACAGACAAGGTTTTATCATCATTGTTTTTGTGTTTTACTTGTTTTCAATTTGATTCAACTGCCTTGTCAGGTCTATTTCATACCTTCAGCAGCTATAAACTCTGTCCTTTTCACTCCTTACCAGGTCCATTCCAGAGGAGCGTTTGTTGAGCTGCTCCCTTGTTACTATGTTATTGCTTATTGGGAAAGATATCAGCAAAATTTCAGCTCTATAACTCCATCATAAGAAAGTGATCTGTAATTCACATGGATATTCAATTCCATATGGACAGAGGAGAAATCTAGACCTTATTTCATCACCCTAAAGGCCCACGGCATTCAAACTAAGCAGCTGTGCCCTGTCCACTAATTGTGAGCATTCTCCTCAGGTGTAATCTGATGTCATTGACTGTGTTTTTCATATCATTTTCTAGATCTAAAAATTGTCACAAAGGTTTCATCTTTCTAGTATGTCTAAACCTTTTAATAACTAATAATTTCATAATCATACTGTATTAACTGGGGTCATTTAAGCGACATATACTTCAATGCTACTTTTTATTTTGAGTGCATTGTTTTTTAATTTATTTTTTCCTTTGCAATTAAATTCTAACATGACAGTCATTTAGCTGCATGTCGTACTTCAAACCCCAAATCAGCATCCAACACAGCTTTATGTCACCTCCCTCTTCTTCAACCATTGCACGGTCTGATAGGAATATGTCCTCACTTGTTTGTGTTTTTATAATAGATGGAATCCCACTGAAGTGGGCCATCGGCCCATGGAAAACCGATGGAGTAGAGACCTGAAAGTTCAGTGTCTTGCCACAATGGGAGGAAGATCATGCCATACGTACACCCACTCCAAGGCTAAGGGACTTTTGTGGAAGAGTTTGGTGGAAAGATTGTAAGAGCTGGAGGAAGGGGTGGAGTGTTAACTGGAAGTGTCCTCCTACCATTATGTCAGCAAGCTATAGTTACACCTCCTTTCTACACTTGTCAAGGAATTGATAGGGAGTCAGTTTCCCCTCCCACCCGATCATGTTTGGGAGGAACTAAGGATATATAAGCCATGAATGCTAGGAGGCACCACTCTCACCATTGTGTGTGGCTATCAGGAGGTCACAAGATCTATATTTGAGTGTAGACTTTCCAATGCAGCCATAATAGGGAGGTGCCCACTCTTTTGTACATAAACCCCTACCCTATGTTCTGTTAGCAAGTCCAATAAACTTATTAGGATTAAAAAAAAAAAAACAAAGAAAAGAGCTAATGGAAACTTTCATTATAACAACAAAGTTGCCCCCATGTTGGCAAATCCTTTGCTTTGGTCTTTGATTTTTGTTGTTGTTGCTGTTGTTCCTTCTGAGATAGTGTCTCCCCATGTCCTTCCTGGCCTGGAGCTTGCTGAGTGGGCTGGCCTTGAACTCACAGAGATCTGCCCAGTTCTGCCTCCAAAGTAATGGGATTAAGGAAATGTGCTACCACACCCAGCTTTGGTCTTTGTTTTTTTTAATCCCAAATTTTCCACTCTTAAACTTTATTGTATATATACATTTATGTAACCTGCTTCAAGTTATTTCTGGAAAAATTGCCTCTCTTTCTAATAATAAAAATATTCTTTAAAAAAAGATTATGTCTTCAGTCACTGTTAAATATATTGTCCACAGATGTGCCATGGTACTTAATTGGCTTGCTGTTGAGTTCCATCAGCAGCTTTGAACTCTTTCTGAGTCTATTTTCACAGAAAAATGTGAAAGTGGTGATTGGTAGAAATACGTTGTATAAAATTTCATAGTCTTACATGAGCTAAACACCTACTATTAATAAGAATGGATCATTAAAATTAAATTTTTCAGTATTGATTTGTGACATTGTGATATATGGACACATTATTTCCTTCCTTTTTACTTATTGCATAATAACAATTTTATGGGTTATTAATTTGTCACAAAATGATTTTTATAATTTGTCTTCAAATTCATATGGGAACCTTTGTGGCCTGTCCAAGCAAAAAATTAAAGTGTAATTAAAACAATACAGATCTATGACAATCTCTTTCATGATAACAAGTACTTCTTTTAAAAAAGAAGGGGAAATTTTTCAAGGGTGGAACAGCATAAAGTTATGAAGACAGTCTGCAGAAGAATTCATGGTGTGTCTAAACTTCTGCACAGAGCTTTAGAAAGGCTAAGACAATGAGTTCTGTTCTAAGATTGTTATATTCCAAAGAGATTATGCTCATGAGATAAATGAAGTTTTTCTCCAAGTAGCATTAAAAATACCGAAACATTTTGTTGTCCTGTTAGAACTTACGAATCAATAATGAAAAGCAGTCCTCTCAGGATGCCCAGTCTGCAGTTTCCAATTCTGCAAACCCAAAGCCTTTTGTGCTTTCTTATCCAGGCCTTTCTGTTTCCTCATCTGACGTGGTGCAAACGGACATCTCTGACAAGCTGTCCAACCACAAGAATTCTTCTGGTAATACCAAGGCTGCATCCATCTCAATTTCGGGTTTGGCTGCTGTCTGGATTTCAGCAGAAGCTGCTGTCCAGGGCACAGTAGCTCTGGAACCTCTAAGGAATGTGGGTTTCTGGTTGTTCTTTCACATTTCAGTGGTTGTTGTTGGCAAGCATTGTCTGAAGAAGCATTTCTCAACTCACCATTAGGTCAACAAGCCCTTCATGGTCACCACAAGCCTTTCAAATGCAGCTTTTAACTGTTGAACAGCCTTGAAAGTGCAATCATCACTGTATCACTCACTAAAACATAAAGGTTAGGAAATACTATAAAAATCTGAATAGAAAATGATTTTTATAACAACAAAAACAACAACAACAACAACAAAACTATTAAACACGGGGCAAATCCCAACCTAAGAATATTGTAAACTTCTGACCAGAATTGACTGTAATTGCCTCCTTGAGATGTGCCCTATTTCACTATAAAAATCTTACCGGGTTCTTTATATGTAACAACTTAGCAAACTCATAAATATTGTCAACACTAGTGTTAACAAATTTAAAGTAACTACTAGAATAGTAACTTAATTATTCTCTGAATTTAGTTGTTTCAAGTTAGGCCTTTCTGTTACCCAGATAACAAACTTCTCCCCACTTATCCTCCCCTTATATGTAAGAAAACAAAACCTTTTCCAACTTATATTCCTAAAATGTAAAACTCATTGGGACATCTTTACTTAAATCATAGACATCCTACCTACTCTCCTCTGACTAAATTCTAAATTTTTTTTAAGTTCTATTTATCCTTCCTAGCCTGCTAGCCCACCATGCTAAATGCATGCCTTCAAACAAAAGATCTTGGTTTACAGAATGTCCTGTCCTGTCTCTTAAGCTTCATTTTGTGATCGTCAATCATTCTACACACTAGGCTCTTGCTCTTTTCTGTCTTGAGTAACATTCTCACTCATTGATTACCCTTAAGAACTATTTGTGACATTCTCTGGCATTCAATAAGTGCCAAGTTGTGATTTCACTTCCTGAGTCAGTCTATAGTGCTTTTAATTATGTAGTTTGCTTCCATATTACCACTCCTTCAAAATCATCACAAACATTTTGAAAATTTTATATTTGTTTCCTCTTCAAATATTTGTCTGATATCCATTGCTGTGAACATTGATGATTTAACTGGTTTGCCCAGATAGAAGTCAAACGTATCAGCAGCAGCATCACCATCAATATTAGTAATAAAATGACTAAGCTGATCCCTGAATGCTCATTGTAATTAAATGATTTCGTTTAAAGAATGTGCCATATGTTTTAGAAAGAGTTTAATATGGCCTCAGTATTTTAATCACACTTCTTATTTCAGTAAGTTCATGTTTCATCTACTTTAAAGATAAAGTATACAGACGTTGCTTTAGTAAGAGTTTTTTGTCAACTTGACATAAACCAGAGTTACTTGATAAAAGCAGATCTCAATTGAGGATTTACTTCTATCAGACCTGCAGGTAGGCATGCCTGTGGGGGCAGTGCTGTGATTTTGTTGAAGTAGGAAGGGCCAGCCCATTTTGTAGCTCTACTATAGACAGGTGTGCCAGGGATGTATAAGAAACCTTGCTTAGCAAGCCAGGGGATGCAGCCAGTAAACAGCATTCCTGGGTGGTTTCTGCTTCAAGCTCCTGCCTCGGGTTTCTGCCATGACTTCCCTCACTGATGAACTCGAAAGTGCAAAATGAAATGTGAAATAAGTACTGTCCTCCCAAGTTGGTTTTGGTGAGTGTTTTACCATAGCACTAGAGAAGCTATCGAGGTAGATGTTAAGTAACTGCCCCCCAAATATACATATATATATATATATATAATGTTGTCTCTTTAACAATGGGCATCATGGCATTTAAAACTATCTTCTATAAGGAGAAATAGCATGTTGAGACTTTCATTAAAATTTTGTAGAACATACCCAAAAAACTTAATGAAAACACATTACCCAAATATCTTCTAAGACTGTCTTTAAATTAGTCAAGATAAGTGTATAAGGTGATGGTTAAATCTCATACCTGCAAAGTTCAAAACAGCTAACAATTATATACTGAAATTCAGATATGGGAATCCTGTTCGTAAATATTTTTTGTGCTCTCTGTCTAAACAGAACGCTTGACACTTTACAGGTGCAAAGGACTAGAATGATCTATATCAAGTATATTGTAGTAGATGTTATTTTTACATTCTATTATGAATATATTATGTTACCTTTATGACATGCTTTAATGTTGCTTAAAAATACTCTAAAATACCTTACTTTATGTTTAAAAGAGAAAGTGCTATCAATATAGTCCCTGTTATTACACCTAAAAGCAAGCTGAAGGGCTCCCAGAACTCACCTCTTCATCAATAGACTCAGTTCCATAAAAGGTTTTAAAGTCTAACACACACCAAGGAGACATTTTCATTGATAAACAATTGTCCCTTGAAAATCTGGCAGATCTGATCAATAAATTACCAAATATCATGCAAGGATAGAAGGCACTGCTTGTCAAGAAAGGACAGGACATAAAATTGGTAGAGAGGCAGCTTTCTATGGAGCGCTAGTTTAACAGGAAAGTAAAAAGGGAGCGCAAGGCGAAGAAATGGAGTTTTTAATTTCCAAGTTTCCATTAGGATTAAACTCTTAGCAACTAGAGAATCTGGAGCATTTTTATTCTTTTGCAATTTGATAGCTTTAAAAGTGCTGATAGCCTGACTTTAAGCTATTTTAGACATGCCTCAGTCTGACTCTTAAAGTCTGTATTTGATACCCATCTATCATGTACAATAAAATGTCCATTTTTTATTTCTGGAAGGCTTTTTTATTTAGTGTCAAGTCAGCAAAGTTTTTCATAAGCTCTGAGGCTAGTTACTCTGATAGTTACTCAGTGTAGGACAAGGGTTATATTAACATAAGCCTGATATTTTTGGGTGTCTCAGTCATCAAGTGAAATAGAATGTTATAAAGGTTCTTGTTTTGCAGTGGTGTACTGAGCATCAGTAGCCTGGAGACAAAGAACTGCTATGTCCAAGGGGGAATATTCGCCTTTCATTAACATTCTCCATTCTGATCTTTGTTCTCTGGACTCCGTGGTTAGGCATGTAAGCCCGTGTTCATTACCATGATAACTTCATTGACTGAAAGTGCTTTAATGTATGGTAATCAGAAAAATATTTTCTTCTGTGAATGTGTATGTAACCTGAAAACATATGTGATTTGTATTTGAATTGTTCTCTTCTTTTTCATTCACATAGCATTTTCAGCCTTGTCAAGTAAGCATAGTAAATAAAGGTGGCTCATTGATGCATCACACATTTGCTTTTGATTAATTTGCAAACTGAGTCACAGTTCTACGATAATCAGTGGCAGTTTACATGGCATTATTTTCCTGAAGTTTTAAATCTTTTCACACTGCCTAAATGTCAAGAAAAATATTGTTAAATCTGTACTTTATATAATGTGATAGAAGAAAGAAAATGAGAGATACTTTGAAATCTTTAAAAAGGAAATGTTTTCATATTGAAAACAAGTTCTATTATTTTAAGATGTTGGTTTTTAATGGCGCAATGAAGAATGGTCCCACCCAGAGTATATATGTTGGAGAGTTGTCCAGCCCTAAGTGACACATCTACAGTAAAACCCCTGCTAGTAAGACTAATTGAACATAGTGGAACAGGGGTAGAGAGAATACTAATCATCCCTACAATTTCACAGTGAAGCTTCTTTGTACAACTGAGTGCAATGCACACAGAAGACCACAGCAGAGTAAGTTTTGAAGAATATAGGACTTCTATATAAAAGATCACCCTCTTGTATCTCAGGGACAGTTGAAAAACAGGTATAAGAGCCAGGTTTCGTTCTTATGAACATAAGAAAACAGTATTTAAGATCTCTGGGAACTTGTTTATATGTCCTTGCAACTATGGTGACAGCTTGCACAAGACCCATGCTGGCTCAGTCAGAGAATACACATCATAGAACTGTGGAAAAGGCCAGCAGGACCTAAACTAAACAGATTAATGCAGGGTAAGGGAAAGTAGATCCTCTTCAAGGGAGTGACTCTAGATAGGCTGACTAGACTCCAGTGGATGAATGTTCACCAAGGGACATCTGGATGCATATACTTGACCGGATAGGCCTTAACATGCATGAAAGAATGCATGTAATCCAGTAGGGAGTTATAGGGCATACAGATGGGGCTAAGTGGCTCTAAATTTAAGATGTATTAAATGCACAAAATCTCAATAAAAATATACATTAAAAAAGGACAAAATGGCAAGAAGTCTGTTACTGAAGAGTCTTATCCAAAGCCCTGATTCTGGAGTTTTGCACAAACTAGACCCTTAAATGAGAAGAAAAGGGGGAACTGATCTTAAAGGATAGAAACAAGGTCTTCAGGATCTTACAGAGAAAGAACCACTGAGTTAGGAATGTTTTTTTTGGTGAAACCGTGCTGGTCATTATCACACATCTGTTTGAAATCCTGTCAGCTCCGGGTATATAGCCATGATTAGAAGCTTCCTAGAGCTAATTATCAGGAATATGATTTAAAGCATCCTGGAAGTCAAACCTAAGACACTGTTTTTGTCTGCTCTTTCAGTCTGGAGCTTCTGTTGCTCCTAACATACTAATGATAATGCTGAAATTTTATGACACAAACCCAAGTTTATGAACATTATGATTGTAGAATGTGTCTACTCTGTACCGCCATGAGTAGGACCTCTCTTCTGCTGATATTGTGTGCATGTTGGTCACATCTATCAAAATTCTATGCTCAGAAGCATAGTTCACAGCACCAAAGTTGGGCAACTCATTTGAGGGAAATCCATTAACAGAAGCCAAATGCTTTTTTGTGTGGGAGCTTGGGCTATCTGCATACTCTTGGGCAAGAAAAAGTTGGAATTGAAGGGATCATTAAGAGGAGAGCTATGTCTGACTGAGCTGAAAAGTCAAACTGTTCACAACTGAAAAAACTTTGAGCTCTCTTCAGATAAATTTTCCATGCAAGAATGAAAATGTAACAGAATTTATACATCTCTGGCATACACTAAGTATAAGTAGATTAATATTCGTTAACAACAAGAAGTAAAGAAAGGTCACCGAATCCCTACATTGCCATTATTATTTTAATGTATAAATAAATGTTATTGAAAAATATGCCTCCTGGATATGGATACCCTAGAACAGAGAAAAATACAAAAAATCACTATATATATATGCCACAGTAAAATTATGTCATCTGGCCATCTGCACCATAAAAGAACAAAAAGTGATCTTTTTCAGTCATGGCAAAAGTAGATGCAGAAGAAAATCCAATCTATGTTTTGG
>NW_008335436.1:7534600-7543445 GCF_000622305.1 Nannospalax galili
AGGCACTGTCAATAGTTTCCCAAGGGTTTACAAAAAAGACAAAGAAATAATTCCAAATAACAGGTCACCAGGAATACATCTTCTCAGAGGAGGTATTCTCAACATCAAAGAAATTACATGTGATAGAAATATATTCAGCTGAGGCAATGCCCATGCAATTTACAGCGTCTACAATCAATAATCTAGATTGGTCTTTGAGTTTTGCCTTTGAGAATGTGGTAATTTAAGAAATTTGATTAACCTCAGAATGTCTATTTTCTTTTTCTTAACGAGATGCTGGTTTCACAATCTCAGCAGGATGGTTGCAAGAATTAAAAGAAAAAAAAAATTCTGACCTGTATGCTGTATACAAAACTGATAGTTATTAATATAATCATCACTTCTAATAGCTGTTCCTCTGCTTGAATCCAAGGTCCCTGAGGAAACACCACATGCCTTGTTCTTTGTGTTTTCAGAAGCTAATACAATGCACAGAACCAAAGAGACGCTGCATTCATTGTTTACTGCTTTTAATCTTACCGGGCCACATAAAGTAGGACTTAGTGTTTGTGAGTGGGATTCAGAAGACGCTGACAGAAGATAAGAGGGCATTTTGGGGAACACCAGTGTCATGAAAAACAACAGGTAAGTGCATAAAACCTATACAGACACAGGATATGTTATTGAGAGGTAGAAACGTACCGAAAATGGGAAGATATCAGCTTACATAAACTGGTCATGAGCAGATAGGAGACAGTAGAAATATACTTTTCAACAGATTAGGCTAGAATGAATCCTCATACTTGTCATGTTATGTACACTATAGTGACAACAATATGGGATCTTACGAAGTAAGCCTGAAGGTCCTTGATAAAATGTAAGATGCACCATTGAATTTGAATTTCAGATAACAATTACAGATAATAATTTAAATATGGAATATGTAGCACATTATTTTTCTTAATTATTACAACAATTATACCATACATATGTAAATCCAATCTCTTTTGTTTCTTATTTTCAGACATTTATTTGTACATATGTGTTCCTGTGTGTGTTTACGAGTTACATGTGCATACAGTTACTCACAAAGTCCAGAAAAGGCTGTCAGATACCTTGGAAACACATAATTCATGCTAAAAAGAGATCCCATGTCCATGTATGTAGGTTTGGGTACCAAATTAAGCAAGACCTTGTGTTGTTTCACAATAAAAGCAAGATAAACAAGTGACCCAAAATAGAGGGGTCCATGCTAGAATGGTCACAGAGCAGCTCAAGCTTCAGAAGTGAGGCTAAGACACTCCTTTCCAGTTTCCAATAATTTAACAATTCTGAGTGTGGAATCTAGTCTTTCTGAATTTTAGAAACTGTGGCTCTACTATTTCTCTCCAGATATACACTGACTGGCACTGAGTTTGGAACAAAACTGAAAGTGTGAATTTGAGAAGGAAGACTATTGATCCATGCACATTTTGAAAAGTATAACCTCCTGTTTTATACTGTGCATACTTTCGTAAATTGTCTCAGTTCCTATAGGACATATAATCAGATAAACCTTAAAGGAAAGAATATATGAATAACAGTTTTCCTAAACAAAGGCAGTTATAGGAAAAACTATGAAGCTACTCAGCCACAATTTAAGGAGCAAGTGCTTTTCTGGCTACCTCAATAACAGGCTCCAAATTGTCACTCGCTGGGCCTCTTTAAATTAACCAAACCCTTGATATCCTTGGTACAGTAAGTTTGTATTTCTCTTTTGAAGCTTCTTTTAGAATTTTCAAGTGCCAACCCTCTGAACATAGGTTTAAATAAATGTAAATAAATCACATTTTTTCAGTGATATTAGTTGTAGTCATGTTTTTAGAAGTTACTTAATTATTAGAACTGTTAATATAGATCTTCTGTTTTATTTTCTACGGTCTTGGTCTTAAATGTTTATCAATAAGAGGTAATATAATTTAAAAGTAAAAGTTTTCTCCTCCAAAAATCATGCCCGCTTTTGCTTTAGTTTTCTTAATAACTCCCAGTGTCTATTTACTCATACACATGATGTAAGGCCATCAACTGGCAGATAAGCCATTGGCTAGTTCCCCAAAGGAGAGTGTCACTCCAGCCCTCAGTAGACAACAAGTGACTTAGTTACTCTGATATGGGCAGGGCTTTGAAAGCCTCTATCTGAATGAAACTCTTTTGAATGCTTTTAAATAATATAAATATTTTCAAAGATTCAAAATGTTTTATGGTCTCATTGAATGGATAAAAATAGGTAAATGAGAGATAGATCATAGATTTAAGAAATGCTAGAATGATTATTTTATAGTAGAAAACTCTCAACTGAGTTAAGTAAGTCGCTCTCTCACCGAAACAAATTTACCCCTAAAATAATTTATGAAGATTCTCATACTAAGAGAATGTCCTCATTTTTAAATATTGTAATACTCTGCTGTGTATAAGAGGTGACAACCATCCTTGAGGTTCAGATAAATACTGAACATGAAAAACTAAGGAATAACTCTTCCCCTAAGATAGAATAAGAATATAAGAATAGTATAATATTAAGAATGTGTTAGCACAGCAGTTTTTCTAAATCCGTTTTAGAAATGGTATTGCGTGGGCTGGAGATGGCTCAGCGGTTAAGAACACTGACTCTTCTTGTAGAAGACCCAGGTTTGAATCCTAGCACCCACATGGCAGGTAACAACTGTCCGTTAACTCTAGTCCCAGGGGTTCCGACAGCCTCTACCGACCTCTGAGGGCATTGCACAACCTGGGTGCACTCACCTCTCACCTCCATGCAGGCAATACATGCATACTCATAAAATAAAAAATAATAAATAAATTAAAAAAAGACATGACATTGCATGTAAGAACTAGGACTACAACAGAATGGTGTTTATTACTCAAAGACACAAGTACTGAAGTCTTAACAACAGTGAGAAAATGGAAAGTTTGGCTGGTTTTCTGCTCACTCATGGTGTCAATGACTCATTCGTTCCTTTGAATTTCCTATTTAATGTGTATTGGGGAGGGGGAACCTGAGTGTAGTGGCCTAAGTCTTTAATTCCATCACTCAGAAGGCAGAGGTAGGTGGATCGTTATGAGATGGTGGCCAGACCAGGCTATTTAGCCAGTTCTAGGATAGCTGGGGCTATAGGCTACAAGGAGACCTTTTCCCCTTCTCAATAAAAAGGAAGCAACGTTGCAACTGTGGTTCTTTTCCTTATGACAGAGTCATCCCGATTTTCTTGACAAAATGATGAGCTAGCAAACTCAGATTGTACCCTTTCTTTGATAGAAAATAATAATGTACAACTTTATACAAGCAAGAGTGTGGAGATTCTGTTTTCCTAGGAAAACTCATCCATAGTATTATCAGTCAACATATTAATAAACAGTCAAGGACTTATATACAAAAGAGCCTGGGATATTGTGGAGAGAAAGGCAATTTTCAACTATCAAACTCCACAGATCCCCAAACACCAAAGAAAAGGCCTTCCTCTATTTTCATCTTTCTGCCATTTCCAAGTTTTTTCACAATGAATCCCTTCTTGTTCATGAAAATCTGAAATATCTATTTCAAAAATAGGCAAAAAATGAAATATTTTACATAAAATATTTTTCTAATTTTACTTTTCTTTTTAAAAAAATATCTTATATTTTGTTTTTATTTTATGTGTATGCATGTATTGTTTGCATGGGGGTAAGTGCACCCATGTCATACAAGGCTGGTGGAGGACAGAAGAGGCCATCGGATCCCCTGGAACTGGAGTTATGGACAGTTATTAGCTGCCATGTAGGTGCTAGGATTCGAATCTGGGTCTTCTGCAAGAACAACCAGTGTTCTTAAACGCTGATCCATCTCTCCAGCCCAATTTTACTTTTCAATAACAATGATGGTTGTTTTATTGTATGAAATGAAATAATCTGTGCCTAGTTGAATCCGTTACTGGTAGGTATTCACACAGTTATAATTGCAGGTGAAGGCTGGAGAGCCAGAACAGGCATTAAAGGCTCAGGTTTACAATAAAAAAGAACTGATGCAGATGAAACTTGAAGGACAACTATTGCATTATTACCTTTCAGTGATGATTTTAAGTGCTATGCCACAAGGCTTTGTTTTTACAAGAGCTGATTCTCCTTCTGCATTATGATGCTGTCTGCAAATATATACATACTCAAAATGTCTACCACAGTAAGGTAAAATAAATTATGATTAAGCTTTCTAGAAATTATAAAAATACCAGAAAAAGTGATTTCTCCATGTAACATATCACACAAATGCACCTGTCAGTTGAAAATAAAGCACATTTCTTTAAATTTTAAAATTATGTCAAAATATTACCTCCCTCATATTCTATACTCACTGAAATAAATGAAAAGCCTTGTATCACTAAAGCCTGTATGGTATATAAATGTTATAAAGAGAAGAAAATTAGGGGGTATCTGTGTATGAATTATAGATTTAGTTTAATTAGATTGTCACAAAGTGAGAACACACAACTACTATGTACGCCTTTCAATTGCAGGATCTCAAATATATTGTTGCATTAAAAATTATACTTTTGGGTCTTGAATTAGCCTGACTCACAACTCCAAGCAGGATTTCTCCTGCCTGGCACTGTGTTCATTTTTAAATAGCCTTCAGCTACATAAATGCACTTGCATATTTATGATATGTGTATTTTTCAGTAGGAGTTTGAACATTTAAATATTACCCTTGATTACCTCTGAGAACTTGAAGGTAACATCCTATTGCTGAAGACAGGCTATACCTCACACAAAAGACTTGGAGCAATCCAGATGGAACTGACATTGACGCCTCCACCCTGAAGAATAGCTCTCATATTATCAGAGGATAATATATAAGTTGCCAAGGGAGAAAACCAATCAATGGCCCTACACAGTTGAAAAGCCTAATAAACAATGAATGGCCCAGTGAACTGTCCCTATTGGTGCAGTAATGCCGCTTTTTCTTAGGGATAATCAACAACTGTCTATTTGTGATTAAAACCCACTCAGTGGGAGGGAACTCATGTATAGTACTGTAAACAGCCAAATACACATGGATAGAGAGGTAACAGATCTTAAAATGAGAACCTACTTATGCCACATCCATAAACTAATGTAATTTATTATTTTATTCTAAATATGCATCTTCATGTTTACAGACAGGTGCGCATTCTAGCCCTCATCAAAGAAGCTTCATTTTGCAACAGAGGGAGACAATTACAGAGTTCCAGAACTGGTCTCTGAGACACTTCACCCTAAGTGACACATCTTCAGTGAAATCTCTACTTAAAGAATGAATGCATCTCTCAACTATCACCTGAGAATTTTCCTTACACTAGAGATTGTGATCAACTCGGAAACCAACAATTTGCTAAGCAGAGAATAAGAGACTGCAGAGGAATCATCCCTAATTAGGACACCTATTTATAACCTCTGCCTCATAAGGCTCAGGGATCATTGTAGAAGAGGAGACAGAAACATTTTAAGAGCCAGAGAGAGAGTGACTCACCTTAAGGAAAACAGAGTCTTCCAGACAACTGGTCAGTTACACAAATGAACTCACAGCAATGCCACAGCATGTACAAGTCCTATGCAAGTTCAAACCAGACAAAATCCTGGCATAGATGTGGGGAAGTGGATAAGAAACTCTGACCTAATCAAGAAACTTTTCGCAACTGATGGCTGCTGGGAGGGGAAAGAGAGTATCTTACAAGGATGGGGTACTTGGTGGGCCCGGTGAATGACATTTAGGGACAGAAATTGTGAAGGACATTTAGAGACAGAAATCAGACTCAATACACTAAATTGGACAGAGGGCAGTGGGGGGAGGTGCAAATAGAAAAGAGGATCTAAATATCATCAAACAATATATATGAAAAAAACAAAAGAATTCAGTAAAAATTAGATTTTTTTAAATGACACTTTTAATAGCCTATAGATATGTCTCCAGTTTTCGGTCAAAGTACCTTTCACCAAGCAGCAAACTGAAACAAAGCCCAAAAGTCCTCACTTGCATTGATATCCTGCTCAAAACATGGGCTCATTGAGAACATCTCCCTTTTAATTCAGTTTCTTCATTTCAAATGATTTGTATTAGGCAAAAAGACAGAGGTTAAGCATTATGACTTTTTTAGAAGTTTTAGGTTGTTCCTGTTACATTTAACTTAAAAGATTTATGAAAATAATTATCATTAGGTCTTGCTCTGATAACTTTTCATTAAAGCCTCTGACAGCTTGGATGTTATGTAAGGAAAGTAGCAGATTGAAAATTCCAAAAGTATTTAACATGAATTTCTAGCCATTTCTTATAATTTAAGCAGTGTAAAACCTATTTCTTTATATATGTATGCATATATATATAATTTTCTTTTATTTAATGAGAATTTCACATTAGTATTGTCATGCATATTTTACCCCTCCCACTAATCCTCCAATTCCTTCCATACCAGCTCACTTCCCCTTAATTTCGTGGACTATTCTTTGATTAATATTGTTACACATATACATACATATAATTATACATATGCACATATATTTATATTTATAATCTAATTCACTGAGTCCATTTGTTTTTCACATGTATACATGTGTATAGGGATGACCACTTAGGATATGCTAACCTATCTGGGAGCTAGACCCTGTAGAAACCTTACATTCTCCCCCTCAGCATTCACTGGTTGCCTATAGCACTTCATCTACAGGCAGAACCCCAAAATTTTTGCCCATATACATTAGCATGTCATCTTGCTTTGTCATCATGCAGGTCTTTTTAAGCTACCATACCATGGCGATTTCATGAGTGCCCCTTCCCATGATAGAATGCATTATCCACAATCTGGCAACCTGGCCTACAACTCTTAAAGGCTCCCACCAACCCCTCCCTTTTGGGATGTTCCCTGATCTTTAGATGTAGATGTAGCAATGCATATGCATCAGTTAGAGATAGGCACCCCACAATCATTTAAACTTTGCATTTTGATCAGCTGTGGAACTTTGTTTTAATTTCTATCTGTTGCAAAAATGAAGCTTCTTGGATGCATGGTGAGAGCTACACCTGTCTGTGAATGTAAAAATTTGTATTTAGAATAAAGTGAGAAATTATGTTGTCAAGAAAAGCAGCAGTAGTAGGTTCTTATCTATGGTCTATTATGAACCCTCTAAGTATGTTAACCTGACTATGTTCACAATACCACCCAGAGATTCCTTCCTATTGAACAGGCCTTAAGTCAAAAGCCTGTTTTATAGGTTTTTTGTTTGTTTGTTTTTGTTGTTGTTGTGAAATTTTAATCTCTTAAATTCTCATGTTATAAGAAAAAACAAAAACTAAACAAAGCAAACTATGGTAGTCCATATTTGTAATTCTAGCACCTGGGAAGTTGTGGCAGAAGGATTGGCCCTGCTTTCTATGCTAGCCTGAGCTACAAAGAGAGTTCCAGTACTGCCTAATTAAAGAGCAAAACATTGACTCAAAAACAAAAGAACAAACAAACTTTAAAACAAGAAAACAAAGCTAAACAAATAGAAGAAGTGTGAACATGGGAAATGGATCTAAAAGGTGGGGGAAGATGGAGTTTCAGGGAGAGATGAAAGAAGGTGGACACTCAGAGTGATGAGTGCATTTGCTACCTTTGAAACTGTCAAAGAAAAAGTGAAATTGACAAAATGAAGAAAATCACATACACAGATATCTCTAATGAAACCTGGCTATGGAAAAGGAAAAAAAAATGTCATTATGATACACTGAAGTAAAATGAACTTTTGCCAAATATGCGGAAGTTATTGAGTATGAAGAATTTTTCAAAATCCTCACTTTAATTATGAGTACTACTTTAGAACTGCAAATCAATTTATATAACTCTGATTAAAGTTTATAATAAAATAGTAATTTATAATGGTAATGATAAGAAATGTTAAATTTCTAAGATTTTATTTTATGTATAATTATATGTACATGTGTGTGTACGTATGAGTGAACTAGAGGGCAAGTATCCAGTGAGGCCGCATGAGGGTGTCAGATACACTGGACCAACAGTGTCAGGTGTTTTGGATAAGTCCGACATGTGTGCTGGGAAGTGAACTGTGATCCTCTGAATGAGCATTAGGAATTCTCTCTCTCTCTTTTTTCTAAGTATTTATTATTTGTCAAGGCCTGGTTGATTCATGACCTGAAGCTTGGCAGAGGATACCAGATATTCTTGGAAGACCAAGAATTGGATGAAGAATGCTTCCACCCTGGGACTTTCTCTGCTCTTTGCTTCTGTGGTCTGAGTTGACAGGCTATGCTTCCCTGATTAATTAGCAGTCCTGGTAACATAACTAAAGAGTTCTGTTTCAGTTTATGGGCACAGGAGTTTCTCAGCACTGTAGTCTTGGTTTTTCTATACAAATAATAAATTTTAATAGTTGCTAAGAGTAATTGGAAACAGTACACCTTATATCAAAGATATAAACATTATGTGGCTGAATCTAAGATACTGTAAACATTGTGTGAGTTTCAGTTGGTAAAGTAATGTATCCTTGGTTACTCCTTGGTTACATTTGGATGGCAAAGTAATGTATCTGTGCTGCATAGCTTTAGTGTCAACTTGACACACCTGGGTTGAGGGAGCCTCAATCGGGAAATTACCTCTATTGGACTGGCCTGTGGCCATGTCTGAAGGGCATCTTCTTGATGAGTGATGTGGGAGGACCCAGCCCACTGTGGGTGGTGCCACCCCTGGGCAGGTAGGCCTGTGTTGCATAAGAAACCAGGCTGAGCAGGGGCCAAGGGAGCAAGCCTGTAAGCAGCGTTCCTCCATGGCCTGTGCTCCAGCTCCTGCCTCCAGGTTCCTGCCCTGAGTTCCTACCTTGGGCTCCC
>NW_008335436.1:7543500-7568939 GCF_000622305.1 Nannospalax galili
ATGGCCTGTGCTCCAGCTCCTGCCTCTAGGTTCCTGCCCTGAGTTCCTATCTTGGGCTCCCTGATGAACTGTGACCTGGGAGTTGTAAGACAAATAAACCCTTTCCTCCCCAAGTTGGTACTGGTCAGAGTGTTTTGTCACAGCAATGAAGAATAAACTAAGACAGTATCCTTGGTTATTCCTTGGTTACTCAAGATCTGCTTTCTATATAAGCTTGCTTAAGTTCATAGTAAAGATGCACTGGTACACTAGCTTCTGCATCCCCTGCATCTTGATTTCTCCTTCATCTATCCCAAGGTCCACAAACCCATCAGGCTTGAATTGTGGTCACTGAACTGTGACAATTATTTTTGTTATTTATGTGTATGAGTGTATTTCCTACATGTGTGTAAGTGCATCTGTGTCATGCAATGTCCATGAAGGCCAGAAGAGCACATCGGATGCCCTAGAACTGGAGATACAAATTATCGTGCATACTGCTAACTGATTCAGGGTCCACTGCAAGAGCAGTCATTGTCTGCTGAGTCATCACTAGTCAAAAGAAGTACTATTTTACTAATATTTTACTACCAAATTTATATTTTGCTTGACAGCTCCTTTCCCTGCTTGTTTTTATTTGCTTTCAGGTACATATATTAAATTTGCATGTAAGTTATGGGTGATCCATATTCAAATAAATTCTTATATGTGATAGCATTTGTTATCCATTATTTTAAGCTTTGGAACTAGACTGAAGTCTTGTTATCAAAAGCTTGATAAATCAAAGTATATTTGCAATAAATCCATCAGTAGTATACAATTCACATTAATAATGAATCATGATATCCTAAAACCAAAAGGAAAAATTAAATAAAGGCAAAAGAAAGAAAAAAAATGTGATACAGTTTCCTAATCTTCAGTTGATTAATTTAAAGGTCATCCATACTGGGCTCTAATGTCCTGAAATAAGGTGCTGAAATGGAAATCTTAACAAACAATACTAAAATAAAATTAACTGAAGCCAAACAGAGCACCTTGGGAAAAAATAGAAAAGACACAAATGTAACATAACAAAAATAGGGCCTTGGTTTAATCAAGAAAATAAATTGAAAATACATCATTTTGCTAATTAACTGTATACTAAGTCAAGTGTTTTCTAATATGATTTCAGTGTTCAAAAAGATTGCCAAAGTCCCAAGTATCTCTTTCATATACTAGCATCAAATCATGTCTTTAATTTTTTTAAGCAAAGTTTTCTCCTTTTAATAATGTAAACCCTACTGAGATATCTCATTAATATAGTCTCCCAAAGACCTAAAATAAAACATCTAGTGGTCTGCTCAGATTAAGAGAGGTAGGCTCTGTCAAGGTAACTATAAGAAGGAATCCTAACCAGGGATCCACCTGGAAAGCCTGTTAGGAGTCCTTTGGTGTTGCAAGCCCAAGACCAGCAGAGACAGAGATAAATGCTTTGAAAGAAAGGAACATTGAAGGAAAAAATAATAAAACTGCACAGATAATCTAATTTTGCTTGAAATACAAAGACATCCTAGACTTCTTTGAACTCAAATTCAAAGAACCAGATTAGCTCTTATTTCAAAGTCAAGGATACAATTAAAGTTTCTCACCATAAAATGATAGTTGTTATAGCCCTCCATTGGGTAAAATACTTCAACAGACTCTACATAAACTACACTGTACGGTCATTAAAATATGGTTCATGAAGAAAATATGAAAAGAGCTTTGTAATTTTACTTAAATTGATGTACAAAGACAGCATTGGATTGGAGTCAGGTGGAGATTGGGCAAATTATAATTTTTTTTTATTAACTGGTCTCATAATAGGTAAAATTTTTAAAATTCAGTTTCCTAATGGATAAATGAAAAATGTAATACTTCCATGATTGTCTTCTCTGCCTGCTATTTGATGGGAAATAAGTTAATATAAAATAATTCATATATACAATATATATGTAATACCACAATCTTGTAAATCAATTATTATTGCTAATTGACCTGAACATTAGATAGAAGTTCAGTTAGATTTTAATGAATTTAAGTACAAAGGAGTCACAGCTCAGAGTTCCAAAGTATACATAAAAATACACAATCCATTATTAATATCGATCAACAGTTTCTATATTCTCATGCAATTGCATCAGCTCACCAAATAAGGACATGTTTTGTGCTCTTGTAATTTATGTTTACTGAATAACAAAATTATATGAATACATATACATATACATGTATATGAATACAATACAACCAAAATGTAGATATTAGTATTTAATACATAAAGACTACTAATTGTTAAGAAGGATAGTAACTAAAAATATCTACAAATTAATATATATTCTTGGTTTTTACTAGTTCTGAGGAAAAACATGTGAGAAAAGAAGTTGGAGGAACTATAACTATAATAGGGATAATTTATTAAAGCGGGAATTTTGGACAAATTGTATCTATAACAGTGATAATTTAGTAAGATATCTTTAAAAATATCATAATACATCAAATTTATTCTGATTACCAGTGTACCAATATCATACTCAATGTAGAGGAAAATTGTGAATCTAGGATATATGGAGAAAATATGTTTTTATTGAATGTACATAGGCAAAGGAAAGATTCCAAACCCATGAAGAGAACTGAATTTTAAGTGAAATAGCTTTTCTCTCAATAATCTTAAATTAATTAGTTTCAGTCATCTGCAGGATAAGTCTTGGTCTAATAATTCTCCTTCTCCTTCTCCTTTTCTTCTTCCTCCTCCTCCTCCTCTTCCTCCTCCTCCTCCTCCTCCATCTTCTCATTTCTTCATTGTATCTTTTGTTTCTTGCCACTGTGCTCTGCAGGTTTGTAATCTAGTCAATGCACTTAGGATAGGAAGTACATTTATCCTATAAGATGAATTACACCCAATGAGGGCTTAGGATATAAGACATTTCATATGTATTTGTCTCTCTTTTCCTTCTGTTGCATCATTGACATCATTGAAGATGACTTTGGAGAGAAGGATTTGAGATTAGAAATTTGTCATCTAGATCCTGGAAGTAATCTTTAGGGCCAGTAGAAAGAGTATGATTTGTCAGACCCCAGTTTTCAGGCTTATGTTTTATGGTCTGTAGCTGAAATCTAAAACCCTCCATTACATATATTGCTCTAAGTTATTAGATAGTGATGGAAAAAAATCAATATTTTAGATTAATTTGTTAGTAGAATATAGAACAAATTTAAATGCAGCAGGTCAGAAAATCATTTTCTGAAGTTTCTAAAATATATTACACAATAGATTAGAGAAACCAAAATTACAATAATACAGTAAGAACAAGATAAAGAAGCTAGCCAGTGTGGTGCTGCTCACCTTTAATCCAAGGACTCAGGTGGCAGAGGTAGACAGATCTCTGTGAGATAAAGGCCAAGCACCATGTTTGAAAGACAATTCTGGCTACAGGGAGACCCCTTCTCAAACAAACAAATGGATGCTGATTTCCTACATTCAGTCATTTCCTCCCTCAAAGTATTATTTATTATCATTATTATTTATAATATAAATAATTTTTATTGATTTTTTGTGCATTTCATACAACTTATCTGAATCATACTTAGACCTCCTCCCCTAATTGCACTGCTATGGCCCCCCACCGGAATTTTTTCATAGGCGTTAAGGCCTATTTGGTCAAGTTTGTGTACCCAGATGTCCCTTCTTATGAGTTTATCAACTCAAGCCTGATCTGCATATCTAATATTACTCTTAAGAAAGACTGACTTGTCCTACCCAGCAGTGCTCGTCTGCCAATAGTTCCTCAGCTAAGGTTGTAGTTTCTTAATATTTCCCCAGTTCTATGCTGGGTTTTCATCTGGTTTGATTTTGCATGGATCTTGTGCAGGCTGTCATCATTGCTGTATGTAAGTTCATATAAGCCACCTGGAAAACTATTTCCTTATTGTCATCCACGGCCCCTGGCTCTCACAGTCTTTCCACCCTCTCTTCCACAACTCTCCCTAAGTCCTGAGTGTCAGAGGTTTACTATAGGAGTCAAATCTAGGGACACAAAACTATGCAGTCTCTTGTTCTCTAAATTTATTTTAATGATCTTTTTAAAACATAACTAGTCACTTCAACACTGAGTAATAAACCTCATCCATTTAATTGGGAAGGTTCTTAAATTTAGTCCATAAAAATATATTCTATGAATATATATATAGATTGATAGGCTAGTGTAGAGAGTAAAGATCTAAAGAGAAACTTATACATAGCTTTGAGGAGGAGGGTGTTTTATTCATTGGAAACCACATTTAAATGGTGCTTAGGTATTTACCAATGGACCCCACCATCAAATCCTCCAGCATGGTCATTACTAATGCTTTAATATTGAATGAACATTTTCAAGGCAATTATGACATTTTCTTTCATTTCTATTACAGCGTTCCAAAGCTTGCAGGCAATTTTCTGAACTATTCAGGTAATGGAGTAACCTAATGAAACATCTATACTGGAAAAGGCTAGGAGAACAAAGCCAGATAATTTCTAGAGCCAAATTGAAAGAAAGTTTCCAAGATGAAGAGGGGCATGACTTCAACAGTTCTAATTTTAAAGATTATCTTTTTTAAATTTTATTTTATTTTATTTTTTTGGTCTTTATGAGACAGGGTCTCCCTGTAGTCCCAGCTGTCCTGGAACTCACTCTTTAGACCAGGGTGGTCTCGAATTATGTGTATGAGTGTCGTGCAAAGCCAGTGAAGACAAGAAGAGGGCGTCAGATCCCCTGGAACTGGAGTTACAGACAGTTGTTAGTTGCCAGGTGCTGGGCTTTAAACCTAGATCTTCTGTAAGAACAGCCAGTGTTCTTAACCACTGAGCCATATTTCCTGTCTTTTAGTTTTTAGTTTTTTGAGAATTTTTCTAAAGGTAAACACTTCAGAAAGTTGCTATAAAAGTACAACTTGAGTGAGTAACACTTGCCCATTTTGACTCAAAATTTTTTTAACTTTTAAAAAATATTTAATATATTAAAATACTTGATCCTAGTAAAAAATGTCATGTGAAATTGGGTAGAGTGTGGTCACTGTCTAATGCAAAACTCAGATAATCATAGGGTCTTCATCAGAAAATGTACCAGTTATATGGAGTCTGTGCATCCAATACAATGCAGAGGCTCCTATGCTTATAATGGGACAATTCAAGTAGACTGGCTTTTCTGGCATGAAAAACAATACCTTCTATATAGGTTTAAAGTGAAGATTAATTGGGATAACTTGTGAAAAGTAGGTAGATGTAGTTAACCCTTCAAATATATATGCTATTATCATCATTAATGATCATACCTTGTAATAAAATAGAATTGGCACTACCATATGTTTCCTAATTTCATGGACCTACAATGAAACAGTTTCAATTCTAATGCACATATTATAATGTCCTCAAACATTCAGTGTGGGTGTATATATCGATAGCTACATCTACATTCATATCTTTATCTAATCTTATAGGTATACATCATATATATATGGATGAACATATGAAAAATATGAAGAGTGGATATTTTTGTAGAGCTTATATTATTGAAGATTACTACATCTTCAATATATGTCCAGAACTGAGTTTGCTCTGTTGTTCATTCAAAGAATCCATATACACTGTGAAACCTTGTCTTTATAGTTTTGAACTATGCCTAGTATTTCTAAAAGTCCATCTCATGTAACTGAATGTCTAATATGAACAATGTTGAACTTGCATTCCATCCTCCTGGAATATGAGATATTTGTAGTGTCAGTAGGCTTAATGGAGCCTATACCATCACAATTAGGATTAATTAAATGAAAGCTCCATTTGAATCCATGAAAGGCCAGGGAATGACTATTTATAGAAATTAGATTCCCTGGTTTTTCAAAAAATTACTTATTTAATAACCATATAATTAGAAGAAGCATTTCATTACAACAACACTGAGATATTCAACAACAATTTCCAGAGCTAAGATGAATCTCTTTCAAAATTGGCTGCAAATTTTTAGGTTTATAGTTGAATTAATACAGTTATACAATATATCCCCTATAAGACATAAAATTAAATGAGGTTTTAAACTTTCAAAAAGATCTCCATTTCATTATTAAAATACAGTTTCATACAGAAATATTCATTTTTAATACAATTGACACTAAGACTAATCTCTATATATCTGAATATTACTAGTCACAGTTGGTTACTTTCTGAGCTCCTTGGCATCTGAGTATGGATATAAAGTCATCAGGTAGATTTCAATGGTAATGTTTTTCACATCCGCAAATTTTTAAGGAGCAAAATTTTATGCTTTGAAGCATTATTACTTTTCTTTTTTTAAAATTTTATTTTTACACCCACTTCCCAGGTAGCACCTTCCCATAGCCCCCCTCCCCCCACTAGAGCTCTTATACTCTGATATCCTTGCTACTGTCTGCGATGTTGTCTGCACCCCCAGCCATTCCCCACTACTTGCCCTTATGGTGAATCTAGTCAGCCTATCTAGAGGTCTTAGTTTTAGGAGGGTCAGCTGTTCTTCATCTAGTGGTAATCAGTTGTCTATATTCCTTTGGATAAGATTGGGGCCTGCTGTTCATTTTCCCAGTACTGTGCTGGGTTACTACCTGGGAATCCCTTTGGCCAACCTGGCCAACAACTCAAAAGAAGGCATCGCCTGTCTGGCATTGTTACTTGTTATGTAGCCTTTAGCTATACCTATAGACTCTTATGAAATTATTTTGGTCCTTTTAATCTTTGAGTATACTTTCCTTTTGGGTGTTTAACGCCATACAGTTGGTCCAGATAAACCAATTTACTTTTACTCTTAAGGTCGTTTGATGATCTGTTCCTCAGGGGTCACATGGACTTTACCAGTTCCACCTATGTGAAGATAAGTCAAAGGACTTGCTCAACCATGGTTGGCTTTGCTTGGAAGCATGGAGGAAATGATTCCTTTTTGTTGACCCTCCTCTTTATAGACTGGACACTGGTTCAAGTCCATCTGGTGGAGTCTCTTCGGCCACCTTGATCAAGAGGACAGGTGGCTCACCACAATTATAGGACATTTTGAGGGATGCTCATAGTCCCCTGCAACTAGTCGATCTAGGAGAGCAAGGAGCGCAAAGTGTCTTTCATGACAGTCTGACAAAATTATTATAGACCTCAAAGTATGTCTGTTAAACACCCAAGAAGGTTAGTTCTGCCAGTCTGGTATTTTTAATTACTGTGTGTCATGTAGATAAATCTAGGGCAAAGGCCAGTTGTTCTCAGATAAACCTTACCTAGACATATATTTCTTGATCTGCTATGTATAATTATCAGTAGGTTGTAGGAGTAATATGGTTCTCTTTCGTTTTCAAAAATAGCTAGGCATTGTTTATCTCTCACATTAACTCACCCCTCCATCATGGTTTTCCCACTTAAGGTGCCTCCATTTCTCCCCTTTCTCCCTTACTAATACCCTTCTCCTATGGTCCTAACTCTCTTGAGCTCCTTCTTTCCCTTTATCCCCTAGGTTCCTTGTATACCCTTCCCTCCCCCCTCCCTTAATCTAACCCAATTTTTATCCATATCTCCCTTGTTAAGGCCTGTTTGGTACTGTTCTTCTCTTTCAGGTTATTTCTTTTCCTTTACCTCCCTGTTTCCTTTCCATTATCCTGGTTCCTGTAGTTATGTCTGGTTGAATACTTATTTATGAGTCTGGCTCTAGGATCCACATATGAGGGAGAACATATATTGATTTTTTTCTGAGTCTGTGTTACTTCACTTAGTATAACAGTTTCTAGTTCCATCCATTTACCTGCAAATTTCATGATTTCATCTTTCTTTACTGCTGAGTAAAACTCCATCGTATAAATGAACCACATTTTCATTATCCACTCATCAATTGAGGGACACTTAGGTTGCTTCCATTTCTTAGCTATTGTTAAAAGAGCATCAACAAACAAGGATGTACATGTGTCTCTGCAATCGGATGAGTCCTTTGGGTATATGCCAAGGAGTGGTATTACTTGGTTAAATGGTAGGTTCATTTTCAGATTTTTAAGAGTTCTCCACACTGCTTTCCATAGGGGTTGAACAAGTTTGCAGCCCCACCAGCAGTGTATCAGTGTTTCCCTTTCTCCACATCCTCTCCAACTTTTGGTATCATTTGTTTTCTTGATCTTAGCCAGTCTGACTGGGGTGAGGTGAAATTTTAAAGTGGTTTTAATTTGTGTTTACCTAATTATTAGTGATGTTGAACATCTTTTAACATGTTTCCTAGCCATCTTTACTTCTTTTGAGAACTCTCTGTTCAGCTCCTTAGCCCATCTTTTAATTGGGTTGTTTCTTGTCTTGGTTCTCTGTTTTTTGAGTTCGTTATAAATTCTGGATATTAAACCTCTGTCGAATGTGTCGCTGGTGAAGATTTTCTCCCATTCTGTGGGTTTTCTGTTTGCTCCCTTGGTTGTCTCCTTTGATGTACAGAAGCTTTTAAATTTATCCCATTTGTTAATTCTTGCCCTTGTTTCCTGAGCAATTGATGTCCAGTTTAGAAAATCCTTTCCTACGCCTATATCTTGTAGGTTTTTCCCAATGTTTTCTTCTAAGAGCTTCAGTTTCAGGCTTTACATTGAGGTCTTTGATCCATTTGAAATTGAATTTTGTGCAGGGTGAAAGATAGGGGTTTAGTTTCATTCTTCTACAAGTGGAGATCCAGTTTTGCCAGCACCATTTGCTGAACATGCTGTCTTTCCTCCAGTTAATGTTCTTGGCCCCTTTGTCAAATGTCAGGTGGCTGAAATTGTATTTACTCACATTTGGGTCTTCAATTTTGTTCCATTGGTCTATGGGTCTATTTTTGTGCCAGTACCATGTTGTTTTTATTACTATCACTCTGCAATACAGCTTGAAATCTGGTATAGCAATCCCCCCGGCATTACTCTTAGTGCTCAGGGTTGTTTTGGCTAACCGAGGTCTTTTGTGAGGCTTCCATATTAATCTTAGGATATTTTTTTCCAATTCTGTGAAAAATGTCATGGGAATTTTGATTGGCAATGTGTTGAATCTATATATAACATTTGGTAGCATGGCCATTTTCACAACATTAATTCTTCCAATCCATGAGCATGGGAGGTCCTTCCATTTTCTGATGTCTTCCTCAATTTCTTTCTTTAAAGATTTAAAATCTTCATTGTAGAGCTCTTTATTGTCTTTGGTCAGATTTATTCTGAGATATTTTATTTTATTGCAGCTATTGTGAACGGGAGGTTTCCATGTGCTCTTTCTCTGATTGCTTGTTATTCGTATATAGAAAGTCTATAGACTTTTGTAGGTTAATTTTGTAACCTGCCACGTAACTGAACATGTTAAAAATTTCTAGGAGTTTTCAGGTGGAATTTTTGGCATCCCTTACACATAATATCATATCATCCGCAAAAAGGGATAATTTGATCTCTTCTTTTCCAATTATTACTCCTTTAATTTCCTTCTCTTGTCTTATTGCTCTTGCAAGAGTTTCAAGTACTATGTTAAAGAGAAGTGGAGATAGCATGCAGCCTTGTCTAGTTCCTGATTTCAATGGGAATGCTTCCAGTTTTTCTCCATTTAGAATGATGTTGGCCATGAGTAGGTGTAGGAAAGTACTTTCTAAATCAGACATCAGCTGCTCAGGCATTAAGGTCAGCATTGGCCGCACTGCTGACACTTGGGGAAACCTAACAGATGTGTTGCATTTCTGGCATAAGGTCGACTTCCTCGTGGTGAATGATCTTTTTGATGTGTGTCTGTATGTGGTTTGCAAGTATTTTGTTGAGAATTTTTGCATCTATGTTCTTTAAGGATATGGGTCTATAGTTTTCTTTTTTGGTTATATCTTTACCTGGCTTTATTAGAGTGATGTTGGCTTCATAGAAGGAATTCGGTAGTTCTCCCTCCATTCTATTTTTTTTGAATAAATTAAGTAGTATTGCATGCAGATATTCTTTAAATTTTGATAGAATTATGCTGTAAATCCATCCTGGGCTTTTTTAGTTGGGAGGTTTTGTAGTACGGTTTCAATTTCTTTTTGTGTTATGGGTCCGTTTAAGCTGTTAATCTCTTCTTGGTTTAGTTTTGGTGGTCCCCATGCCTTTAGATATCCAAACAATGAATCAAGAAGATATTACAATCATGAACATATATTCACCAAACTCTGGTGCACCCAACTTCTTAAAAACAATACTACAGGACTTTAAGACCCAGATTAACTAGGCGACTTCAATACCACACTGTCTCAACTAGATAGGTCAACAGGGCAGACAGTTAACAGAGAGACATATGAATTAAACAATACCATATATCAAATGCACTTAACAGACATCTACCGAGTATTCCACCCAAACACCAAAGGACATACTTTCTACTCAGCACCCCATGGAACCTTCTCCAAAATCGACCATATACTGGGGTTCAAAACAACCTCAACAAACACAAAAAGACTGAAATAATTCCATTCATTCTATCAGACCACAATGCAATAAAGCTCACAATCAACACCCAAAGAAGCTCTAATCACCACATGAACACATAGAGATTAAACAACACACTCCTGAATGATGAATGGGTCAAAAGAGAAATTAAGAAAGAAATAAAAGTATTCCTGGAATTAAATGAAAAGGATAGTACAACACAGCAAAACCTCTGGGACATGCTGAAAGAGGTCCTAAGAGGGAAGTTTATAGCTCTAAGTGCCTACATAAAAAAATCGGAAAGAACACTTGAAATCAACAGGAAAGGAAACCCAAACCCAGCAGACAAGAAGAAATAACAAAAATCAGGGCAGAAATTAATAAAATTGAAACAAAGAATATAATACAAAGAATCAACAATTCCAAGCACTGGTTCTTTGAAAAGATAAACAAGATTGACAGACCCATAGCCCATTGAACCAAAAGAAAGAAAGAGCACCTCCAAATCAACAAAATCAGAGATGAAACGGGAAACATCACAACAAGGGAAACATTAAAACAGACAACAGAAAGATACAGATCATTATAAGTAATACTTTAAAAACCTATATGCTACTAAAATTTTTTAACTTTAAAAAATATTATTATTTTTATCTTATGTATATGCATGTATTGCCTGCATGTAGGTAAGTACACCCATATTATGCAATGCCTGTGGAGGTCAGAAGAGGCTGTTAGATCCCCTGGGACTGGAATAATGGACAGTTGTTAGCTGCCATGTGGGTACTGGTATTCCAACCAGGGTCTTCTGTAAGAACAACAGTGTTCTTAACTGCTGAGCCATCTCCTCAGCCCCTTAACTCAAATTGTTAAGCAAAGATAATCTTTGATTATATAATGTCTTATAGATTGTTTGTAAATATTGCATATACTTAGACACTAAAAACAGGTGAAGAGATTATATAAAGACAGTGAAGTGTCAAGAAAAGAAAGGTCACATTGAAATGCATTATCTCATGTAAAGGAATACTACTCATTTTTTAACAAAAGTTATGTTCCATTATTCATATAACATCCAAATAATCCATACAGATTTTTAATCCTTATTTGAAATTCATTATATGGAAGGGGATCAAGGACCTTTTTTTAATGGACAACTACTACGTGATTAGTAATTTGTGCAAGGAGACAAGTTTTTGATGTTTTTATGTTGCTTTTATTTCTGGGTTACAACATTTGCAAGGAAAGCATTTTTCTGATTTAATCTTTTTTTTTCTTTTGTATCTAATCAATATTCTTTCTTCCATTGGTGGTTTGTACACTCTGAGAGGACTAAGTGGTGAGATGACTGAGATGTTTTCCACTGTGGGACTGCTAGTGAGGATGGTAGCTTCTATCTCTACGTTTCATTTGAGAGTCTAGTACTGTTTGAATTAAAGGTGAGTAGCCAAGTGTTAGTACACTCCTGGATAGTCTGGTATGACACTGCACACCTGGATACTCTACTTTGTATTAGCTCTGGTCTGATTTTCGATTTCAGTCTCCCTTCCACACCTGTTGTAGGATCACGCCTGGCCATGACAAATACGTCCCTGAGTCCAGAGCTACAGTACAGTTCTTGAAATGTCCCACCTGTATTTTTCTGTCCCCTTTTATATCAGAAATCACTCCTAGATATACAACTTCTGAGGACCCAGAACATGCGTCCCCTGCACTCCTGCCCAGTTCCGGTCCCCTCTTTTGGTTAGTCTGAGACTTCCACAACTGAGAATTCTCTGCCTGTGTGCCCCTCCTGACTGTGACCCCTTCTCTGTGTGCTCAGCATCTACCAGGCACCATTGATGTCTAAGCAAAAGAAAAATGCAAGGTGTAGTGAGTGAAGGATTTGTCTTCCTAAGCAAGTTATCACACTAGGTATATTTCAGTAGTGCCATAATCTACGAAAAGTACAAACACTAAACTATTCTCAAAAAAGGCATGAATTTAATTGATAAACAGTAATTAACAAAGAGACAGGAATGCGATTTATATTGGGACCATTATCATTTATTCATTCTGATATTCAAATATTGCATCCTATTCTAAATTATATTTTTTATCCAATAAAAATAATTTCCATAAAATATGTTTATCCAGGGTATTCCAAGACTCATTACTGTCCTGCACTCTCTCAGAGAATTCAGGATGGAGTGGATTAGGGTTAATTCCTTATTGAGGAGGCTTTCAAGACTGTAATTAAAGTTCAGGGAGAGCAGCCAATATTTCTGGTATGTGGTTCTCAGAAGTAGATAAATATTACTGCTGACTAAAAAGGGCATTAATTTTGGGATTTAATAAAGATGAGAAGCAATTGAAAATAAAGTCAGCCATGTAGAGGGGATAATCTCATCAAATATTTCTTAAATATTTCTATTTCGTTAACACTAGTATTTTTTCCATTTCTCCTACCCTAACAGGGAATTAAACTCTGATTAATGTGCAATAATAGCAGCAACAGATAATTTGCAACTCAATTGTTAACATGTTTAACCTTCAACCTTAGATCACAATCTTTCTGATTATTAAAATATGTATAGGGATATATTAGTGTGATGTGAATATTATGCTGAATTGAGAGAATTAAGTCACTAAGCTGATTTGACACGGATGTCCTATCCAAATATGCTTATTTTTATGTAATTAAACACAGAGACTCATTTTTAAAGTGTAAAATAGTTAAAACTTCAAAATACCAAACATTTACTGAACTATGTTTCTTCTGCCATGGTTAAGAAAACATTGGCGATATTGAAACTTAATTCATGGATGGTTCAAATTTACTGCCCAGCACTATTTGCCTTTATGTAAAGAAGATTGTATTAATTATGAATCATGAAAGTCAGACACTTCAGATCCTGGAAATAACAGCAAGCAGAAACAACTAATATTATGTTATTAATTAGTGACTGGTGAAGGTCCAAACCTGTTGACTACTTACTTCTTCACTTCCTCATCTCTGGATTTTATCCTGAGTTCTCTTCTGCTGAATCAACGAGGTCCCTGACTCCTCATCACATACTTTTGAGGTCTTGCATTCCTAACTCTAAACACCTCAGTCATTGTGAATTGCCTTCAATATAAATTATGTTAAGTTCCCACTTGAAATCTTTTCTTTAAATTTTATTTTGAAAATTTCACATATAAGTATTGTATTTTCTTTGGGGAGCATTGAATTGACTTTATTTATCCTGTAAATGTGAATTTTAAAAAATGCTTTACAGTTAATAATGACATCCTTTTTTCATGGACATCCAACTTTGCTCTAAGCATAGATTCACCAAACCCAGTTTCCCTGGTTGACTTTTAAACATCTAGTGGTTTTAGTTAATGATACAATGTTTCAGCCATGGCTACAAAGTAAGATTCTCATGGAGGAACTAAACAAAGGTATCAACCTCCTGAAAACAAAAGAAAGTCAGTGTCAGGATGTCTGCTCTTGCTTCAGTGGTTCTCTGAAGCCTTCTTTAGAAGCAGGTTAGGAGCTGACTTTATTGCCTTGCTTTCTAACAGTCAACTGTTAACGGAACTACTTTTAATCTCTAGACAGAGCTTTCAGACAACCGTCTCTCTTGAGACTTTTTTTAACTTTTACGTTTTATTGAGTTTGTCTCTTGGATGTTCTGATTTGACAGAGCATATTGATCTTTTTGAGGCAGGGTCTCCCTGAATCCCCAGCTGTCCTGGAACTCACTGTAGACCAGACAGGTCTTGCACTCACAGAGATACACCTACCTCTGCGTCCCAAGTGCTGGGACTACAGGCATGCATCACCATGCCTGGCTTAACTTTTACTTTTTAAGAAATATTTTATTTATTATTTTTATGTGTACTGCCTGCATGTATGTGAGTGCACCCATGCTGTGAAATGCTGCAGAGGTCAGAAGAGGGCTTCGCATTCCCCTGGACCTGGAGTTAAGGACCATTTGCAGCTGCCATGTGGGTGGTGGGAATCAAACCTGGGTCCTCCGCAAGAGCAGTCAGTCCTTTTAACCACTGAGCCATCTCCCCAGCCCCTATCTTCTTAATCTTTAGACAGAGCCTTGAAACAACTCTCTATTGAGTCTATTTTCTCCAAACATCTCGTGGAAGGGAGAAATGTTCTCCTTGCACCCAAAGCCACCCAGACATTCAAGTCAAAAATATTTGTGCATTTTATATTTAGTTATTTTTTATCTACTAAAAATAGTATTGCAAGTTTTGGCTTATATTTTAATTATGACCATTCCTTTCAGTCCCCCTTCAACTCTGTGCCTCCTCATCTCCCTCTTAATTTCATATCTTCTTCTTTGATTTTTATTATTACGTACACAGATCTTATATATAATGTACTGAGTCCATATAGTGGTGCTTGTATGTACTAGTGTTTGAAGCTGCCTGCATGGGATTAAACTCTCAGGAAACTAGTTCTTGGATAAAACTAATTCTCCCTCCCTCAACATCTATTAGATTGCCCAAAGCTTTCCATCTTGAGGTGGGACCCCAAGAATTTCCACAATCCAGCTTGGCATGACAATTGCTTTTGTCATTATGCAGACCTTGTTAGATTGTCAATTGTAGAGATGTCATTAGAGCAGCTTCTCTATCATACCTAGAATGCTTTAAGTAGCCATTAACTTATCCCTCTGGTTCTTAAATTCTTTCTGCTTCTTCTTCTTCCATGATGTTCCCTGAGTCTTAGGAGTAAAGGTTGCATTATAGATGTATCACTTAGCACTGGGTACATCACAGACACCTATTCTCTACATTTGACAGGTTGTGAAACTTTGTAACAATCTCTATCTCTTGTGTAAAGAAAATTCTTTGACCTGTGCTTAGAAGTACACTTGTCTGTAAATATAAGGATATGGATTTAAATATAGTAAGAAATTAGTTTTGCCTAGTAAAGTGACAGAAATAGGTTCTATTCTAGGGTCTATAACCTCTCCAGGCATGTGTACTCATAATGTTGATATGAATGCATGGATTTTCATCCATTGACTAGGGGCCTTAAGTCCAGTTAAGTTGTTGATCACTGCCAAGATAAAAGTGCCAACAACTGCTGTACCAATAAAATAATTTATTGAGCAGGTTATTATTGTGGTATTAGACCTTTGAGCTAGGTAGTATCATTGATTGTTTTTATCTTTTGGCAGTTTGCACAGTATCCTTGGAGAAACTGAGCAAGGACTGACTTACAAGCCTCCTGACTAAAGGCTAGCCAACCTGAATTCTTTATAAGAGTTTCTAGAATATTTGAGAAATAATCCTTTCGGCATCCCAGTACTTACTTTGAAAAATAAGCAAACACCAAGACTGTTTCTCTGTAAACAAACTTTTCCTCTAAATCCCTTGATTTTACCAGTTTATTCACCATTTATTTTTTTTAAAAAGTTTAAGGCATGATTTTATGTTTTCATCAAATTTACTGATTGTTTATAATGAGTCCTTCCATTTCTATTTTTATTGCTGTAACCAATTGTCTACATGCACTGTATCCTGTACTTTCCTAAATGGATTTTGTTAATATTATCTTTTATTCTCTCTTAAATACTTTCTCCGTATAATCAAAATGTTCAAGAAATACCTTGTTTATTAAGAAAAATCACGTAATTGGTAATACAAATGATTATATAGTGAATATTATGTTTCCGATATCATAGTGAATATTTGAATTATATTATATATAAGCATTTTCTTGTGGAGTAAACATAACTAAAGCACCTTACAGATCACATTTTAACAGCTGAGATATGTGAAGAAGTGTACAAACCTTGAGTAGCATAGTGCCAAGCAAGCCAATCGTGCAGTCCACCTGCTCATTAGTCATTCAGAGTGTGCTCTCAAAGAATTCCCATTGCCGTTTTCAACACCCTCAGGTTCTGACTTGCAAAGTGATTTTCAAAAGTAAACCTGTGGCTCTCAAGCAAATACAATAAGCCAAAATGTATTAATATCATTAACTAACTATTAATATCATTAACTAACTGTCATTGATGACTGAAGATGCATCTGAGAATCTTGGATTAGAGTTAAAAAAATGTTTCCAAATGTAATGGTGTAATTTCTCAGGTAGATAAAAAACCATTTAGTGATCACAAAGTCATGTATGTTTAGAGTTAATTGATCTTGTGAAGGAAAATATTTTTTTAAAATTTCTGTTAAATATTGAGGCATTAACAAGGAGCTTTGAAATCTGACTCTTCAGCAAAAGTGTTTAATAACATAACAAAACACTTTGTACTAAAGAACAAAAACATAAAAGATATATAATGGAAGGAACCCATGTAATTTTGAATTGTACTAAATGTACTAAAACTTAAAGGAAATTAAAATCAACATTAAACTTTTCCTTAGTCCAATACATAAATTTTAAAATCTAATCAATAGAAATCTGAAAATAACTGACCTTTTCTCTACTGTCATTTAACTGACATTTCTTAATTCATATAAGTATGATTCAAATGCATTATGGACATATATTTTACAGCTATTTTCTTGGATATTATATAATGATTGTTTCTATTGAGTCTTTCCATTTTTGTTTTTATTGCTGTAGCCCAATGTCTATGTCCACTGTACCGTGCAGTTTCCAAAATGATTTCTGTTAATATTATCATTTATTCTCTCTTAAATATTCTCTATAAATAATTTTAAACTTTCAGGAAATATACTGTTCATCAAGAAAAATCAATAAATAAAAAAGAGATATATTTGAGGAAGAAGCATAAAAAATTGCTTCATGTTAATTAGTAAATGTGAAAAATGCTACCATTGAAATCTACCTGATGAATCTATATCTATGCTCAGGTGTCAAGGATTTCATAAAGTAACTGACTGTGACTAGTAATAATCAGATATATAGAGACTAGAGACACATTTGCAAACATCTGTGTTAGTTGCATTAAAAATGAGTTTTTCTGTATGAAACAGTATATTTTAATGTGAAATAGAGATCTTCTTAAAGGTTAAAACCTCGTCCAATTTTATGTCATATAGAGTTTATATTGAGTAGAGTGTTGTATAACTGTTTTAATTCAACTTTGAACCTAAAAATTTACAGCCAATTTTGAAAGAGATACATCTTTGCTCTGGAAATTGTTATTAAATATGTCAATGCTGTTGTAAAAAATGCTTCTACTAATTATGCGGTTGTTAAATAAATGATTAAAAAAGAAAAATCACATAATTGGTAATAAAATGATGATGTAGTGAATAACTATATTACTATATTACTCATTGTTGGCCTCTACTTTGTATCAAATGCTATCATCTTTTCATGGCTTCAATTAAAGACTTCAGACTATTGCTAGGCTACACAATACTTTTTTAAGAAGATGTGTTTATTTTCAATCTCTGTGTATGTGTAAGTGCTGCATGTATGTATATATAACACATGTGAGCTCAAGCTTGTGGACTCCAGAAAAGGGTATCAGATTACCTCAAACTTGAGTTGCAAGTAATTGTGAGTGGCAAGATCCCCGTGCTGCTTACTAAACCATGGGTATCTATAAGATCAACCAGTGCTCTTGTGAGTTACCGCTCCAGCAATCTTATCTCACCCCCTGACAGTATATAGAAAAATCTGATGTCTAAGAATTATCTATCATACCTTAAAACAAGGTAATTCAGCCCTGGTATAGCATATAATCCTAACCACTTCTCAGTGAAACTTCTTGATTGCTCCTTTAAAAAAGATAATGTTTTTATTCAGATCTAACTGCTTAGTTGGTTTATTTCATTTAAACTCATCAACAAGATCCTTAGGAAGGTATCGAATTATTGCTGTGTTACTAAGCAAGGGCTTAGCAATGACTTGGAAGGTGAAGAAACTTGAACAATTTCACTAACGCAGCACATGAGAAGTTGGAGTTTTAGTGTGGACACTCTGCCTCCAAGACTTCTCTTATTTCTTCTTTCTTTCTCTGATTTATTCGTCTATCTCACTCCAGTGCTGCAATATACACTCCAAGGAATAGATGATGTCACAGCTCCATAGTATGTTTCTAATGACTGCTACATAATTTAGTACTCATTTGAAGTAAGTCTTAGAGAAAAACTATTTCTGTTTACTCTCTCTTACTATGAACTCTATATGAACTATGATTACATTGTGTTTTCACCAAAAGCATGAATTACATTAAAAATGATCCTAGAAAACTGATATATATATATTGCAACTTCATATTTTATCACTGATGGCTTATCATGACTACAGGTGAATACCCAAAGATAACTTCATATCAGGTGAGCTATGAACAGGAAGTTATATCTTGCAAGCAAATTATAACAAAAAAGTTATTCTAAAATTTTTGGCAAAAGTCATGATCAGTTCAACCAAAATTAATAAGTGCATTGTTTTCTGACTTTCAGGTGTGTACTTGAATTCTGATTGACCTAGTGATCAAAAATGATTATCAAATGTAGCAAGTGAGGTAAAGAAAAATCAATGACCATACAGAAAACTGATTAAACTTGTACACATCTCATCAACTATCTATTGAATTTAATTGTCCTCACTGCTTTCTTTAGATTCCACAGTTCATTAGGAAAATGTTGAACATTAGCACCACATTGTTAGAGTACAGATAAAGTTACAAAGAAAAGCAATGCTTTCATTTTCATTATTTTGTGTTGGCAGCAAATCAGGAAAACTGCAATATAAAGAAATGGGTCAACACGTTTGAACCAGATACTTGATTTACATATACAATATGTTTCTTAGTGATTTATGTAGAAAAAATTCTATACCAAACTATGATTTAATTTAAAATGTTCATTAGGTGGTTCACTATCAAAGGAGGTCACTGTTCTTGAACTTTTCAGTTTTGAGAAACCTAGTATGTGTGTCTTAGGAAATTTAAATTACAAGGGTTTATTTTAGAGATATGATTTCCTAGGCCATCTGACAATTTTCTTAGACACACATCTTAATGTGCATGATTCCATGAAGGTTATATATTTCAATGTATATAACTGAGGAAATTATAAAAGCAATGCTTTATAATTAAATCCCTTTGTATAAATTAATTTAGTGGAAACATAGACTATGTGGAATGATGGGATAGGAATGGTTTGTTTTCCAGACTATAAATTTCTGTAAATGTGTGCTAATTATCTGACTTTGAATACATTAATTTTAAATTTATAAATTTGTAATAGACAATATAGTGTTCTACTTTTGAATAATGAAATACTAATTTCAGAACATAGCACATAGTGTTTACTGATGATTTTATATGATATTTCTTAAGCTTTAACAACATGGTAATGAGGTTTGTGTTTTATTCCTTTCAGCTAAGGGCCCTGCATGGATGTTGTGTTTAAACTGTGGTGAGAACATAGGTATTAGTGGTTGAGCTGCCTATTATCTGACAGATCTTGAATAACTTGTTCCATTTCTGAATACTCATTTAATCATGTTTTATACGGTGTTACTTTAAGTGTACAAAACCTAGAATAAAGCAAAAGAATTTAGGAGAGAAAAATGAATTAAATATGGAAACGTGGTTACTGATGAAGTATTTTTTGTGGATGTTCCCAATGTGACCTTCTCAAAAGATGGAAAAGTAAGTTTCACAAACCTGAAGTAGTTTCTCCCTGAAGGGAAACTTGTCAAAGACTATCATGTGCAGGATTTAGCATGGTCCTGAAAATCTCATAAAGTTTCAAAGTTACAGATTTTGTAACAAGAAATAGTTCATTTTTGTCAAGTTCTTTACAATCTCATGTCTTCTGTGTTTCTCACACTGCTATATATATTTATAAAGATCCCTGATTGATACATGTTACCAGTAGACCCTTAATTTGATTGAACATTATTGATCGTTTAATTTAATTTAATTATTGATAATTTTATTTACTTATGAAAAATATTTTGTGTGAACATTTATATATAATAATGATTCTTTATCTTATATCTTACATTAAGGGAATTAGCTTCATAATTATGATTTTTTTAATTTGGGCATGGTAATGCACACCTTTAATCCTGGCACTCTGGAGGTGGAAGTTTGTGGTTCTCTCTGAGATGGAATCCAGTCTGGTGTACTACTAGCAAGTACAGGCCAACGTGTGCTGTAGGGAGATCCTACCTCAAAAAGACCAAAACAAAATTATGATTTTTACTCACAACTTTTCTTTTCTATTTTCTTATTTGCTAAGATAATAAAATATAAGAAAGTCAAAATTTATTTGATCATGAAGTTTGATTTCTGATAATGATAGTTTTAAAATTATTGAAATAATAATTCTCTCTGAAGTGATAAAATTCTTTTGTAGGAAAATGACTAATGTTTTAATTCTTCAAAATTGAAGACACATTAGAATAAAAAGCAATAAAGATTTTAGCAGATGTTGGCTCCAGACTTGGCTCCTTATTGTAAACTGTCCTTTCCACTATAATTTAGATGTAAATCTGTTGAAAATTGTTCATTCAGCCTTCTTTACCTTGAAAACAAAGAACTGGATATTGAAGTATGAGCGATTTTATTTTTTTGCCATCTTTACATACTAAATAAATGTATTCGGAGTGATTTCTTTTTATAAACAGGGTTTGTTTGAGAAGATTGTGGTACTATTTTATGAACAAGGAAATCTGTTCAGGAATGACAATTAAGTGTAAGCTTGGAGTTTATATTCACTTAAATGTGGTGTGCCATTTTACAAAGACTAAGCAGAAGAGTTGGTACCAAACCACATAAAACAAAACCAAACTAGAAAATCCACATCACTCATATTACACTGGCTATAATTTAAACATGCTTTCATTCAAGATAGGAGCTAAGATATTAAAATTAATATAAGAAAAAAGATTAAATAAATTCTGCCTGCCTTTATAAAAGAATTGGAATAACTTCACCCCCGATGCAATGGACTAATTATTTTTTTCAATAAATTAATACAATATTATAAAATCTATTTGTGTTTATCATGAAGTTTTGAATTTAAGAAAAAATATTTATCTCTAATTTCACATATATTAGCTTTAGTATTTTTGTGCATAACAATAGTTCTATTTATCATTTTGTTATTTTTTCAAAATTTTGATTGAATTTTAGTGCATCTCATACAAAACATCTTGATCGTGTTTAGACCCCTTCCCCTATCTGCACCCCCCACCCCCACTCGATATTCTTGCATTTTGTCATATATGTTTGCGGTGGTTAGTCTTGCAGAATGGCGAGGGTGGCTGAGAAGGAGGAAGGAGATCCATCACAAAACAGCATGGTAGCCAATGTTGGGACAAACTTCCGGAGTATGACACAGAGAGCTTTATTGTTGATGTTTTAATAAGGCTAGGCAACAGCTTACTTCAGACCATAGATGTGAGTACATGGCACAGAGCATGAGAATTTCAGTCATAAACAATTTAAGAAAGCAGTGTAATGTTTAATTCAGAGAGTAATATGTTTTTTCTGAGGCAGTGGCCCAAGTCTCATGCACAGGGCAGAGTGTCCTGAATTAGGCCAACCCAGCAACCATTGCTCTCCGTGTTGTGGAGCATAGGCCTCAAAGCTGCCTGTTGGAAACTTAACCCTTCAGTTTGTGGTCTTGGCCACTTCTCATTCCACGTCCACTTCAAAGTACACTTTGGCTGTTTCCCACATCTGTTAAGGCCTATTCAGCCATCTGTGTTTCCCACATCTGTTAAGGCCTATTCAGCCATCTGTGTAGCCAGATGTCTCTCCTTATGATTTCCTCTACTGGATCCTGGTCACCCTATCTGGCATCATTCCCTTAAACAAGACCAAATCTCTCCCATACAGCAGTCATCAGTTGCCAATAGTTCCTCAGCACAGGTTTGGTGTCTGACCCATTTCCCCACTTGTATGCTGAGTTTCTGTCTGGTCTGAGTTTTCATGGGCCTTGTGTATGCTGTCATCGTTGCTGCTAGTTCGTATGGGCAAGTTCCCAGGTGCCTGGAAGACTGTTTCTTTGTGGTCATCCTCCACCCTGGGATTTTACAGTCTCTGAACCTCTTCTTCTGTATTAAAGTTTATCTTTTAACTTCCTTTTAATTATTTTCTAAAAAAAAATTGAGAATTTTGGCCAAGCACTGTATATACAGGCTTTTCACATCCCCATCTTCATCTTCCAGCTCCACTCACATATTCCACCACACCTCTCTCCTCTCTCCTCTCTCTCTCTCTCTCTCTCTCTCTCTCTCTCTCTCTCCATATATATATGTATATCCTGAGGCCATTCAGTGTTACTAGTCTGTGTGTGCCTTGTTTAGGGCTGATGCCTTGGGATTAGATAACCCATCAAGCCTTTCTCCTTCCCTTAGCAGCCAATGTTTGCCTGTGGCTCTTCGTCCAAAAGGACCTTGTGAAATTTCTCACACCTGTATTTACACATTATCACAGCTGTCATTATACAGGTTGTTTAGGGACCATATTGTTGAGATTTCATGGGTGAAATTTCCCTGTCATGTCAAGAAGATAGTATCTATCAATAGATATCCTGGTCTATTGGTGCTTACAAGCACCTCCTACTTCTGTGACTGTTCCCTGAGCCTTAGTTTCAGGGGTTGCATTGTAGATATTTTAACTGAGGCTGGATATGTCAAGTTCACTTATTGTCACTGTAATTTTTTTTTTTTTACCAGTTGCAGATCTCTATAATGGTCCCATCTGTTGCAGAAAGATGTTTCTTTGATGATGGCCAAGGGCTTTATTTATCTGTAAGTATCGGGATAAGTAGTCAGAACAGAGAAATTGTATTGGTTTAAAAATATGAAGCAGAATGTTGTCCTCTATGGTTGATGACTTTTTCTGCCAAGGATATTTATCAAAGTTTAGAGTACCAAGTATGAATTCCCTCCAACTGATTAGACATTAAGTTCAGTCAGACAGCTGTTGGCTACCGCCAAGAAAAAAAAAAATTGCCCCTATTGCATCATAAGGGACGTTTCCCTTGGATGGTGATTGCTGTGTTTCACAGACCTTATAGCTGGGTAAGACATTTGATTGCTTTTCTCCCTTTGTAAGTGGCATAATTCCTTCTAACACTATGAGAGCTAGCCTTCAGAGAAGAGGCTTCCAGGTCGGTTCCAGCTTGATTATTCAAAGTCTTGTGTCAGAAATGTGTGGTGTCTTTAGCATCAGAGGGAGGGAGGAGATACAAACGAGAAGTTTGTCAAAGTTGTAGGGAAACATTTTATAAACATAGTTATAAACACTCATAATATACACATATGTATATATTATAGAGAGTTACACTATACAGGGTCATAATTCTCTCCCTAGGTTTTTGGACAGGGTGGTCCAGAGACAAAGGAATATAGACTTTGATGATAGATCCCCAATTATATTTACATGTATTAAAATAACTTCTATCTTGTCAGGAGCCATTGAATAGGACTAAATACATTGCAAATGTCTACTCTGTTTTCAGTAATAAAGATAAACACTGTTCTAGTGTAATGTTCTGTACTCTGCTGTTTACATTAACTTTAAAGTTATAAAACTAGTTTGTTTTTCTTTATGTTTTAAATTCTGAATAAGCTGAGGGCTTGAAGCAGTGAGAGTAGTGATTTTGGGAGCCTAATGAGTCTTTCTGTGGAGTACCTCTTATCTTTGGAGGGCCACCCATCTTCTTTATATGTTCAGTTGTATCTTTCTCCTGCCTTCACCTGATATCAGCCCTGTTCTCTCGCTGTCACTTCTACATATAACAACACATCTTGTTAGACAATATGACTCCAAAACTACAAGCAATTTCAAATCTGATGAGTCTCTGAGAGTTATTGAATTTCAATACTGAAAAATAAGCAATTCAGTCTCTTCAAAGAAATTCAATGAGGTGCAATCATGATCAAAGCTGAGTATCAGAAAAACAAAATGAGACACACTTTAAAGCAGAGAAAAAGAGAAAAAAATATTACAGAAATAAACCCTCTAAATTTATATTTTCTCAAATGACCATGCCAATTTTTCAATCAGTATTTACCCCAATAATTTGGATTGAAAAGTAGTGTAGGATGAGTCAGGTATGAAGTTCAGGGCGAAGAGAAGGAAGGGAGTCTATCACTTTAGATGCCTGAGATCCTCTACGCCTGTGGTCTCAAACCATCCCTGACTCTGAGAATCTCTACAGTCAGCCTTAAATATATATACTTCCATCCACCAAGCCAGCAGATTCTGAACCAATGGATCTAGGTGACACTCTGACATCTGTACTTTGTTTACATCATGGCAATTTTTGCACATGTGAATCTAATACTCTCTCAGAAATTGTAGAACTAGCAAGAACAATGTCCTGAAATGGAAATTTTTTGAAACCCTTCTTTTCATGTAACCCCACAAATGGAGGTAAAGTTCTGTTTAGTGTTAAAATGGACTGTGGTTTTAGAGAATATTATAATGTGTTCACAGTAGAAGGGTAATATAGATTTATACATATATAGTATGTATACGCATGCACGTATAAGTCTATTATATATGAAACATATATGCCTATATATACCATGTATGTATAAGTACATAATTCTATATAAGCCTAAGTGTGTGTTTATATTTTCTAGGAATTGTGACACCATACATTGAAATAATAATTCTTATATTTCACAGGAAACTGTTGTTGTCAACAATACATACAGTCAGTGTATGACTGTTTATTATGTTTAAAGCTCAGTCATGTTTGATATGGGTTTAAGTTCATCTCTCTTGTGAGATTCTGTCCTACAGAGGGAAACTTGTTTTGTCTGCATTTGTAAATCATGAGAAAATTCCCTGCAGTCATATAAATAATTAAATATGTACTGCTGACTTTAATATGTCTGTAGTATCTGCATGAATTCCTATATTTTCAAGATTAAAAAATAAAATGTTCTTGTTAGTATAACAGTAATTATTTCAATTTTTTCAAAGAATTAATTTTCAAAATTTCTTAGAAATCCCCTTTTTGTGGAATTACCAATTGAAGTTCCTGTCAATCCACATTTGGGAAAGAACTCTTATCAATGATGTTATTACCCATATATGCCTATTCTTAATACTGTGCTAATATATATA
>NW_008335436.1:7568949-7602908 GCF_000622305.1 Nannospalax galili
TATATATATATATATATATTATTTAAAACAAGATGACTCAAAAACAAGTATTCAATTAAATTAGTTTATTTCTCTCCAACATACATTTTCAAAAATGGAAAAAGCAAATAACCAATATTGGCTCCTCTTGTAGAGGATCTGGGTCTGGTTCTGAACACCCAACAAGGTAACTAACAACTGTTTGTAATTCCATTTTCAGGGGCTCTGACTCACTGTTCTGACCTCTGTGGGCACTGCAAAATATGGGTGCACTTATATAAATGGAGGCATTACACTCACAAACATAAGATTTAAAAAAAGAAAATACATTATTTAATGAAAACCTTTTTAAAATAATATTTACTTAGTGGTTTTATTTTGAAAACTACAAAAACTATACTTTAAATAAAAATTATTAAGTGGAGTGAAAATATTTTGGTAATAGTTATTAGTACTTAGAAATAAAGAGAAAGGGTAGTAAGCAGGGATTTTCCAAGTTACAAGGAAATTTCTTAAAGGAAGGATATACATAAAAAAACTAAAAATTCTATGAACAAATCAAACATTGAAGTAAAGGATGGGACATTTATAATAAAACAATATATCTTAACCATAAACACAAGGACAAAGCCACAGTATGGATTAAGATTTTCATATTTTATTAGTATAGGACACTAAACTGAATTTAAGATTATGACTATCACAAATTCTGTATATATTTTAAAGAAGGAAAATATAATTGCTGAAGGATTAAAAAAAACTTAGAAGTGCTATTTTGACAGTCTCCTAGCTTACAATTCATTAACAAAAATTCTTATGAAAGATCTGTAACATTTTTCTTCCCTGAGTCTTATAGTTTCTAAAACATTTTCTATCAGTATATGTAAGCATTAGGCATCTGGAGAAAATTAAATTTGAAAATCAAATTATAGATATGACTTTTGACTGAGAAAACTAAGTATGAATTGATTCATAGAAATCTATGTTCTGTGAAAAATTAAGTAGTCCTAGGGTGTAGATATAATTTGTACTGAAGAGATGAAATGCTACTCAATTTTTATATTCATAAGTAAAAGTTAATGGTCTCATTCAACCTAATGAATCACGACAGCATGGCTCCATCATCAATGTTATAAAGTGGGCTTTGGAAGGCTATGTAGAGTGAGCTAAACTCAAATTCAAATGAGCTTTGGTATATTTACAGTAATCTACTCCAGTTCAATTGATTCTTGTGAGGCACATAAGGTGTAGATTAGTAAACAGATATATTGTAGGTCATGAACTGTTCCCAAGGTCACAAAGCATATAAATCCTAGGAATATAAGTTGAAACCTAAATCTGTTATAAGGTTCTGTCCTTGTTCTGAAATTTAACTTCAGTACACTTAACTTCAGTGGCCTTTTGTTCTATAGCCAAACTGGAAAAGAGAAATCCATTCTTGCCAGCCTTCAAGTAAGAATTTTCTTAGTATCATGAAGATTTTTGTTCGATTATGCTTCCAATCTCCTCCCTCGTCCTTTTCTATGAGGCAGTACTATCTAGTGCACGGACCAGGCCATGGGTCTGAAGAGTAACTCCTCCTGTTCCCAATTTAGATTTTTTTTTTCACTATACAACAAACTTTCAAAGCAGGTCTTATTATGCCTTTAACAGTACATTAGTTTCTAAGACTATATAATTTGGAATTGCAAGAGATGTATTTACACTTCCCTAACTCTAACTGAGAAAGGTAAAGCTTCCATCTTGGCACAGCTGTGCCCAGGACAGAAACTGATCCTTGTTGTCAGGATGCCTTTGGGGCACTGCTTGTCAGTTATTAAGACAGCTGAAATAAAGAGATCACTCACGTTGTGCTCAGTTAACTTTGCATGTAGATGGAAATCAATATAGAGAACCTGGTGATTAGTGTTCAGCTGGTTTAATTAAAATACAACACGTGTAGGGACATAACTTCTACTCAATTCACATACACAAGGAAGACTTACAACTCATTAAAACAATATTGCCTAAATTATCAGTATTATCTCCTGCAAATGAGACACACAGAAAAATAACAGCTAGCAAAACATGTACATAAATTATTTCTTGACATAAGAAAATCTAATAATAAGAAGTACTTCGCAGGTATATTTGCTTGATTATAAAAACCACCTTCAAACTCCTCCTTGCAGCAAGCATTACTTACTATGATCTTTAATATTTTAAACATGCATATGAAAAGAGATCTAACTTGTTTATAGTGCTATCTTTCCCCATTTTGACTTCGCAGTTGTAAAATCACAGGGAACAGAATTTGCCAGAAGTTGAGACAGAACAGCATATATAGAATATAGAGAACATCAGTTTCCATGGAGGGTCAAATCAGACATGACAGTCAAAGCCAGTCATATGAGTAGTCATGTGCCTAATGACTGCTGCTCTATGTACAATTAGACATCAATGTTAAGATGAGTCTTCCTGATTGGTAATGTCTAGTGTTTGCCACTAAACACTTAAAAAATAGGCAACGCCTGCATATGCTCATGGGAAAGAAGATGAACTCTTTGTCCTTCCTGTCTTCTGATTTGCCTTGCCCAACACTTTCCTCAGAAAGGTTTCTTTTTTTCTCTGCCTTCGTTCCGTTGACTTAAGTATAATTTTGAGTGCCATGGCTTCCTGAGTTTTCTGAGCCATTTTACTATTTAACTTAAGAGTGACTTGGAAACTTTGGCAACATAGAATGGAATACATCGTGTGAGATTTATCTTTCTTAACGAATAAGTTTATTGCTAAGAAAGATAAGGGGAACCCTCACTGTATAATGTGCACACATGTGAGTGTGTGTCCATACGTGTGTGTGTTTACCAGTAGTCAAAAGTAATTCCACGAGATGCTTTATGACAGAACGATAACCCAGAAGATAATTTGGAGGAGCTGGGGTCACAATTCTGACTCTGGTATTTCACTTTGAAAAGGTTATATGAGAAATAAATCAATATTAAAAACCTTCTAAAGGGAGCCATTTAGTCTGAGGAAACCACAATCTACTTAATGTGAGCATAGTCAGTGCAATTTAATGACCACATGTATTTTTTACTGCTCCTCAGTGCCAACAAGAACATCTAGGTCAGAGATCTCAAAATTTTCATCGGTTACAGCAAAAATCTTTTCCAAAAATATAAATTCTGGGGGAGAATAAATATAAGCATATCTTAAAAAATGGAGAAGATTCAAGGCACATAGAATTGCGAATTAAACTTTAACATACTTTGAATTAATATGTCCATGAGAAGCTATACACGTATATAAAACTATATCCTCTTTTATTTGTGCTTAAATCTAAACTATTCTGTTAATACCTAAGTGGCATATTAGCAACCTTTGCAGAACATTGTGTCTTTCAAGCCATTCAATACTCACACTATGCATATAATATAAATTCTATATTTATAGTTATTATTACCATACTTATTTGTAGAAAGAATATTTAAGCACAGAATTTAAGTAATTTAGGTTTTAGCATAAAACAGGTAAAAAATAATCTTGTTCAGTTCAAGTTTAACAGCAAAGTATGAAACTCTGCATCATATTCTATTCTTGCAAAAAGAAACACAAATACATATTATATGTATGTATGTTTTTTTCAGAGTTAATGTAGATCCACACTACTTAAAGAGCAGTAGTCAGAGAATTAAAATATTGGCCTCCACATTTTATCACCTTTCAATGACTCCCTGTATTTCAGTTTTCCTATTGGAAAAATCCTAATTGCTACACTCACATTTTCACCTAAAATAATGACATAATAATCACAGGAGTAAGTACATGTGTAAAGTCAAATTCACTGCTGGAAGAAAACATGGCATCCAGTTCCATCCTCCCACTGTCCTTATGAGAACCTGAGGCAAGAATTTTCCAAAACCATTGTTTGGAAAATCCTAACATGTTTATTGGACTTGCTAACTGAGCTTGGGGTGCTGGTTTACTTGCAGAAGAGTGGGCACCCCCTCATTCATGGTTGTGCTGGAAAGTTCACACTCAACATAAATCCTGTGGCTTCTGACAGCCACACAAAATGGAGAGAGTCTTGTCTTGTGGCTTTTCCTGCTTAGATATCTGTATCCCCTCCCACTCATGCTGCTAAGGTCAAATGATTGAGAGAGAAGGGTTATGGGCTTCCCCTTCTTTGACGCCTTCCATAGAGGATGGGAAGGAGGTGGAACTGTAGCTAGCCATCATAGTGATCCAAGGAACTTCTGGGTAATAACATGATAAGAACAAATTAAGATAGGGCTTAACAAACTCTTAAAGGCTATTTTGTTTACAGTTTTATGTTCAAGGTTTACAAACAGATCTCAGACAATCCTTAGAAAACAATCATAGAACTGTTTTATAAATATGACTTTCACAAAAGAGCAGTTAAAATGTGGTTTTGGAGCCCTCACCAATGACTACTAATTCAATTTTACCTTGAAACATGGTGGGCATGTTAGGACCATGTGTCTCATGTTACTTTCTATGTATTATACATCTACAAATATTTACGTTTTCCTGGATTAGGAAATAATTAGGGATTAGTTCAAGCTTTTATAGCAATATACAGTTCTTACTTAATTCGATATATTCTGTTCTCTACTGAGCCACATTGCTCACTTGACTGAACATTTGGGGAATTTGTTTGACACATTCTCCTACTAGCGATGTTCCTTCTATGGATATCAGTCTTATAATATGAGCCAGTGTTTAGACCTCTGTGAAGTTACAATACACTGACAAAGAAAACATTGCTTTCTTTATATAATGTCTATGTTACAAAGATATTTCAAAATTGACCTGCTGAGATTATGTGAAATGTATAGGTCTTATGAAAAGCTGTTCAGAGAAAAACTGTTCAGAAATCAATATGGCAGCTCATTAGTCTAATGGAAGAGGACACACATTGGGCACCACAATTTGTGGCAGATGCCCTAGTGGCCAAGGAGGTCTGACATGTTTTATAGCTAAAAAGGCACACAAGGCAGGAGGTATTGATGAGAGGGTGACAGAGGGCAGGATGGAACAAAATAAGATGGTGACTTTTTCAGAAGATGGATAATTATAAAAGGCATGGAAATAAAGATAATAAAATGACTATTCATAGAGCATTCACATTGAAACTGCAAGAGATGAGAGAAAATTTTATTTACTTCAAGTAAGCAATTCTTGTGGTTGGGTAGATGGCCCAGTAGTTAAATTTTCTGTAGCATGAAAATGAGGACCAGAGTTTTAATTCCCAGATCCCTCTTAAATGCAGGCCTGCCGGTAGCATATGTATACTTCTAACACTGGAATAGCAGAGGCAGAGGACCAAAGTGTAAGCTGGCAGCCAGGCTAGTTACATCAGTGAGCACTGGGTTCAATGAAGAGACACTGTAAATAGACAGCAACCAAGGAAGATTTCTGATGTCAACCTCCGGCTTCTACATACATATGCACATGTGTATCCACACATACATACATTCACCTACATGTGAGGCCACAACTATGCATGTGCACCAAACACACATAGGCGTGATCCAAAAAAAGCCTTTAAATTCTACTTCAAATAAGAGAATATTAAAACAATTCAGAAAACTTGGGAAAATAAATTGGACAAAAATAGGCCTCATGATCATCAGGAATGCCTTAAGCAAAATAGGTGATTTATCAGAAAGTTGGTCAGCATAAATCTTTCCTATTAGTTGACTTTGTCTTAATCCATGACTATTTTTAATAAGTTACATGCTTTTATTTGCATAATGGTAGTAATTTGATATTGATGGCCATATTGATAATATGAGGCATGTTGATACAACTCATAGTATCAATAATGAAACTTTCTATTTTTTAAAGCCTTGATTTTTACCTAGGAAATTACATTCTATTCAAGCAATGTATTTTATGCGTAGAAGTCAGACATTTTTTTGTTCAAAATGCCTCCCCTTGCACTGTATTTGCAGCCCCCAAGTCTCCTCCTGCTGTGGTATCTGACATTGAAACACCTTTGCCCATTGCTTTCTCATCCTTCCCTGTGTCCTTACAACTTTATCCTCTATTCTGTAGGTCCCTTACGAACACTGCTGTCACTTGTCATGATGGGATTTCAACCCAAAGTAGACAATTGCTACAAATGCAACTCGAAAGCCAAGTTCTGGCTGTACTCTCAGAGGAATAGGGAAGTCAATAGAAGCAACACACCTTGAAGTCAGATTTCTACATGATATGAGGTTTAGGCTTACCTGGGAAAGTGTATTTCAGTTTTAATTTCTGATAACTTTTTTTTTTCAGGAGAAGCAATTCCAATTATATTTTACTAAACAGTACATGGAATTTTCAGAAATGTTTTCTTTTTCAAAAACTTAAGAATAAAAATGTTTTACTTAAGACATTTTCATTTTAATTCTGAAATTTATAAATAAAATATGCCATCAAGTTAAAATTCATTGAGAATTTCTATTGTAGAATGATACACATAAAGTAACAGTTATGTATTAATAGTGATTATATAGTAATTCTGTCAGATATGGCTGTAAATGATGAACTGCTTTTGACTCTAATGGTATGTCTGGAAGAAACTACTACCATTTCATTCAGATCTATGAGTAAGTAGTGTGTGCATTCCTAATTGTCAACCATTTATGAGGTGATAATCCTTCTCCTGAGTACACGTAATCAAAGCTTTTACCACCAATACCTCACCATATTAAATGAGTATGCAGAAGTTCCAAATTGTTCTGATTACCACTGCCAAATTTATCACACTGCTGTGGTTTCTAAGAATTTAAGGAGAAATCACTTTCCAGGATTCACAAGGGGGTTTTATTCTCCAATATCACAGTGACGATGATTCCTCTTGGTATTTTATTGATATTTTCACAGGTCAGATGAATGAATTGCAAAATTATTTCAAAGGGAAAACATTAAAGTGCAGAATACTTCATTTCTTAATAGTTAAGGAAAGTGTTTTTCTCCAGATTTAAGTAATTTCAGTCTATTAGGGATCCTGTGTGTGAATATAAAATACCAAGTGGTTTGTGAGAAACAAAGACTTACTTCTCACATTTCTGGAGTTGCAAAAGTTTAAGATTAAGATATGTATCCAGTGACTACATACATCTTTGAAAAGCTATCTTCACAATGCAGGCTCTCGTAGATGAAGGGACAAATGCATTTCTGGTATACCTCATAGGAGTATGAATCTTGTTTATAATATATCAGGGCTCATGGCCTGATACCATCCTACAGCCCCTCACCTACTACTATCTCCTCTGGGTCATAATCTCAGTACCTGATTTCTTAGAGTATACAATCATTTAGGTCATACATCTTACAGTCATTTCTTTTAATTTCTAGGATGAAATTACCATCCCTTCCACAATCTGAGTTAATTGTATGTGATTATTTAATGAACATGTTATTCTGTAAAACCTAAATTTATATTTCTTTGGTGGTTGGGAAGTATAAGGTTGTTATATAAAGACTAATTATGTTTTAATTTCTATTCCAAGATATAAAAGCATAGAGATTAATGGTATGTTAATGCTAATAATGCATGATGTTTACTTAGTCTTTGAAAAATACATATAGAGGATCTGAAGAGTTCTGAGGATATCAGTGTGGAAAAAAATAAACTCATGTATCTATGCTAAAACAAAATATGTTAATCAGAATAAGTCTGTATTAGAATTATATCAGTTAAATGAAATGTTCCTGTTCATTGCATTGGCAATAATCTCCAATTATCTTCCTAGAAGTGAAAAACCACTTCTTATAGAGGAGTATTCCCTGATAAATTAAAATATAATTGACTTTTAGCTTTGCATCTATCAAAAAGACATTTGGCCATAAATTATATGAATGTAAAAAAAAATGTGTAATATATATCACATACTGGGCACATCTCCCTGTAAGTCTTTTGATGTTATCATGTGTGATAATTCTTCTCAGAATGTATTTCCATAAGCAGAATAGACCCCAGGCTCAACATCTGTTAAGAATTTCTGAAGAAGAAGAAAATGGAATTTCCAAAGTATATAGCTTAGAAGACAGGCAATGAAATATGAAAATGTTCATGATTTAGATACACTCATTTTATTATCTTTCCCAGTTACTATTTGGATCCCTAGCTACAACATATAGGCAAGAAGCAATTTTCAATAGTGAATTTTTAGCAAAGGACAGCAGATTACCCTGGTATTTGAAGATATGGTTTTACTTGTGGTTGTGAATAATAAGAACAAAAAATGTGGATTAAAATAGCTCAAAATTTATGCTTGCTCATAATGTGCTTGTGTATAAGTGTGCATTCATTTTCATTTTTCTTAAAAGAAAAAAAGGGAAACATATTTCTAACAAATGATTATTAAGACCAAGTTTACATTACTAATAGCTCAATACAATAGCATATGAATCTTTCCAGGAACTGAGTCTAATCAGCCCACCTAGACATCATAAGTAAGTCATAATCGCCTTCACCCAGTAGCAATCAGTCTTCAATACTTCTCATCTAGGACCAGCCTGCCACCAATTTCTCTCCTCCCCTCTGGACACTTGTTTGAGTTGGCATGGGTCCTGTGCTTGATGCTGGGATTGTCACAAGTTCTCATAGGCAAGATTCCAGTTGCTTGAAAGTTTCTCCTTCCCTGTGCTTATGAGCCATCCACGGCTCTTACAGTCTTTCCAGCCCCTCTTCCACAATGGTCTCTGAGCCTTGGGTGGTTGATGGTTAATTAAGCAGTTCTATCCATGGATACACACTTTGTAGTCTTTTATTCTTTAAAACTTGGCCAATTGGGGCTTGTGTGTGCATCAAACTCTATTGTATAAGGAAATTTCACTGATGCAAAGTGAGGGATGCATTAGTTTTCTCTCTACCCCACATTCCATTATGTTCCATGAGCCTTAGATGTGGCGATTCAACTGTAAATGTGTCACTTAGGGCTGGACATCTCTCCAACTTATTTTCTCTGTGTCTGATATCTGTAGAATTCTGCAGTAACATCCATCTGTTGCAAAAAGGAGCTTCTTTGATGGGTCATGTACAGTATGCGTGGCTGTAAATATAACAATCCATATTTAGCATACGTGAAGAAATTTCATTTGTTTAGAGATAGGACAGAGAATGGGTTTACTATAGAATCTATATCCTCTCTAATTGTGTCCAATTACATAGCTGTTGCTTATCCTCCAGATAATAGTGCCATTACTGCACCAACAGAGGTAGCTTGTCATGCACTTCATCATGATTAGTAAGCATTAGGGCTGGGTTTCAGCACTGATTGTTTTTTTCTCCCTTGACATTCTGCATATTATCCATCTTGCATTATGATAGCTAAACTTCTGGTAGAATATCTTTAGGTCAGTTCCTGCTCCATTGTTCTAAGTCCTGTATCCAAAGCGTGTCCTGTCTTCAGCAGTAGGATATTATCTACTAGTTCTGGGAGACAACCAAGATCTTTGGCAAGAGCCTGTGTTATTCTGGGAGTCTACTGAAAAACTCTCACCAACCATTCAAAGGGTAGTTTCTTATGTTTGTTACTGTGTTCATTGCCAAGAAGTTCCCAGGTATAGCTATACACAACTGTTTAGACATTGTATGGGCATGACTCATGGGGTTTCAGGGGCATCACATAACCCTCTGGGTTGCCTATCACCCCAAGATTCATTCAATTCTACTCTTGTTCCTCCCATCTGGCCTACCTCCTTCCTCTGCCCTAGCGCCCCCATTATCTCAAACCTCCCACCAATGACACTGGACTCTCACCGTCCCCCCTCTCCTGAAGGCCTGGCCCCGCGTACATCTTGGTCCCTTGCATGTCCCTCCCTCCTCTCCTCCCTGCCAAACATTGCCAAGTCCCCATCTCCCCCCCAGTACCATCTGTTCCATAGTATCCCCCTCTTTTGGGTTCTTTCCCCTTCCCTCTGGATATCCTTTCCATTTTCCTGGCTCCTGCTGTTACATCAGAATATATACTTGCATATAAGGGATTGGTGCTAAGATCCGCAAATGAAGGAGAACATATGCTGCTTGCTTTTCTGAATCTGTTACTTCATTTAGTATGACACTTTCTACTTCCATCCACTTACCTACAAATTTCATAATTTCATCTTTTCTTACTGCTGAGTAGAACTCCACTGTGTAAATGTGTCGTATTTTCATTGTCCATTTGTTGGTTGAAGGGCATTTCTGTTTCCATTTCTTAGCTGTTGTGAAGAGAGCAGTAACAAAAATGGATGTACAGGTGTCTCTGCAGTAGGTTTTGGAGAATTCTCCATAATGCTTTCCTTTGTGATTGCACAAGTTTGCATTCCCACAAGCATCGAATAAGCATTCCTCTTTCTCCTCATCTTCACCAGCATTTGGTATCTTTCCTTCTCTTCATTGTAGCCATGCTGACTGGTGTAAGATAGAATTTTAAGGTGGTTTTTTAAACAATGTAGTTCTACTCAGCAGTAAAGAAAGATGAAATACTGAAATTTGCAGGTAAATGGGTGGACTTAGACACTGTTATACTGAGTGAAGTAACACAGACTCAGAAAAACAAAAGACGTATGTTCTCCCTCATTTGTGGATCCTAGCACCAAACCCTTCTAAGTGAGTGCATAACCTTATGTATCGGAAAGAGCCAGGAATATGGAAGGGAACCAGGGTGGTAAAGGGAAAGAAGGAACCCGAGAGAGAAGGATTGTAGGAGGAAGGTGTTACTAAGGGAGAAATATGCAAAAACAGGGTAGTTAAAGGGGAGGGAGAGAAGGAGGGCTATACAAAGAATAAATGGGAATGAAGGGGAAAAATATTCTCTTAATACACAGTGAAAAAAAAACCAACAACAACAAAGAAAGAAAACAACAATAACAACAACAAAAACGAAAGCAAAAAAAAAAAAAAAGCCTCAATCACAGAAAGCACAGGGATGGAAGAGAGCCCTACCAAAAGCCATACCATTATTAAATGAAAATCACAGTGCCAGAGGTGGGTCCCCCCCCCCACCCAGAGGTTCCCAAAACAATGAAGGTCAGCTGGTGTAATAATGGTGCATCTAGCATATGTGCAAGCAGCAAATTTTTGATTGGATATAATGCCTGCTCCTAGAGGTGGAACACACATCTGGAACTGTAGAGCAGGCCAATCCCCTGTGTCAGGGGAGGATATAGGCCCCAGTGGGAAATCACGGCAATTGTTTTGTTAGATGAATGTGATGCACCTGCTAAAGCATTGTCCAAGCATTTGTGTTTACACACATAGGTTATTATAGCAGCCACTGTTTAGATGTTCTTGTTTATTGCAGTTTGTATTTTTATAGTAGAGGGAATCCCGTGGAAATGGGACAACAGCCCATGGAAAACAGATGATGAAGAGACAAGAAAGTTCAGTACCTTGCCACATGGGGAGGAAGATCATCACACACCTGTTATCCATCCAAAGCTCAGGGACTTTTGTGGAAGAGGTTGGTGGAAAGAATGTAAGAGCCAGAAGAGGTGTAGTGTTGTAAGACTTTCTCCTATTGTTTCCAATTGGCTATTGAGTTTTTCAATCAGGTGTTCATTGCTGTTTCAGTTTTCTTCACTATTTCTTTCTCTTTTGTGAATTCCCATTTTAAAGTCATGAATCATTTTTGATTTTTCATTAAGTCACGTATTTGTATATTCCTGGGCTTCCATCATAACTTCATGCCTTTCTTCTCTCAGTTTGTTTAGTTGTTTGTCTGTTTTCTTGAAGTTCTTTTATTGTGTTTATGATTGTTCTTTTAAATTCTGTGTCCACAGTGGTTCTCATTGTAGTACACTTGTGTAGGATTAGTGTGTTTTGTCAGTGACATATTCTCTTATATTTTGTCCGTATTATTTGTGTTTTTGTGCTGTGTTTGGGCATATGAACGTTCTTTGTTGGCTATGTGTCCAATGGGAACATCTATTCTGCTTTTGTTTAATGTAATTTTGCTTCTGTTTATATAGTTTATGTAGGTTGGTTTATTTTTGTTCAAGTATTGAAAATAAATTGGTGCATGTTTCAGGTTCTTACAGAGTATACCTGTCTGGGTGGATGGTGGGACAAGGTAGCAAGTTGGAGGGCTGGTCTGTGTCAGATAGATCAGGTGTCATTGGAGTCTATGCTGGGAGTTTAGCTAGTCTGGGTTAAGATGCTAGTCCATGGGGCTGGAGAGATGGCTCAGCAGTTAAGAGTACTGGATGTTCTTGCAGAAGATCACCTGCTATTCAATTCCCACCACTCACATGGAGGCTAACAATTGTCCATACTTCCAGTTCTGGGGCATCTGACACTCTTTTCTGATTTCTGCAGACATTGCTCAACACGGGGTGCCCTAACACATATGTAGGCAATACACAACACAAACACACACACATATAAAAGTAATAAATAAAATATTTTTTAAAGAATAAAAAAGAAACTAGTCCAGAGATCTGTGTCAGAAGAATTAGGGCCCTCCTGTGTCCAAGGGTGGGTGACAGGAATGGAATAGAGATGTGGTGGGCAGGGTCTGACTTATTAGAGTCCTGGATGTGCAGGTCTGTCTGACTGATCAGGAGCAAGAGAAGATGGGGGTTAGGGAAATGCCTGAGAAGAGACTTAGCAATCTATGCTAGGGTACTTAGCTAGTGTGGGTTAGGAAGCTAGTCCAGAGATCTGAGGTTGAGGAATTGGAGACTGCCTGGGTCCAAGAATGACAGGGCATGGGGTGAGGGTGGGTGAGAGGAATTATATAGAGCTGTGGTCTGTGGGATCTGACTTACCAGAGCCCTGGCTGGGCAGGTCTGTCTGACTGATCAGGAGCCAGGGAAGACAAAATTTCCATTTTAATCTTGTTTTATTATTTCTGCTTTCTCTACATGGGAATATCAAGTTTACATATATCAAAACCAGACATTATTATATTATTAAAATAATTTGAATTTTTTTCAGTACAAAGATTCTATTAACAGAACATATTTTAAAGACAAAAATACTTTCTTAAACTGATAATTGGGTTTATTTACTTTAATTACCTCTTTAAGGAATTTTTTTCCAGACATTCTAGTAACAAGGACTTCAGATCACATATAATTATATATTATGCATATATAAACTGGATACCTGCTAACATGAGTAAATCTTTCAAGTGCTTTAAGACAGAATGAAAAATGACAGCTTTCATTTGTATATTGTCTGAAATCACTTAAAATACTTTATGTTATTTTCAATATATTGCTCACCTGGCTACTGGATAATACTAGTAGTAAAATCTACTTACAAAATATAACAGAGGACAATAAAATCGATGAGTGTAGGTAATGTAAAAATCAATTAATATTTGCTATTAATTTACCTGTCTCTTTTTGTTTGTTACATTTCTCCATGAGAGACTGTCATTGATTTGCTAATGGTAAATGAATATTTTTATATATTAATAGAAAGAGATAAAGCAGATCTTATGAGATAAAAATCTCATAAAAGCAGATTTCTCTTTTCTGATTATTGCAAGTTGTAAAAATCTGAGAAATCATTTAACAATATAGATTTCAAATCTTTTCAAAAAAGGAGATAAGTGGTTTAAAAGGAACTGGGTTAGTGTAATCATACAGGAAAATAATTTATGAAAAATTTAGGATACTTTTACCTTTACAGAAAGGCTGAACTGTGAATGAGCACATTGATACATATTTTCTCTCCTTCCTGAGCAAACATCTGTTTAACAGCTGGCTTCAAGTTTTGCATTACTCCCATTAATGACATTCTACTATTACCTGAAGTTTAAGATTTATGTTAGACTTCATTCTTTGCTTGATGATCTCCTCCTCCTCCTCCTCCTCCTCTTCCTCCTCCCCCTCCTCCGCTTCCTCCTCCTTCTTCTTGTTACTATATTGTTATTGTTATTCTTCTTATTATTATTGCAAATTTCAACATGGCAACCTCTGCCTGGTATGTTCCTCATGCTTTGGTCTCATCTGATAAAGTCCATTGATTGTTTCAGAGCCTCTTCTCTTCTAGCATAAAATGAAATGATGTCATTGAACATGGTCCCAATGAGTTTCTAGAAATTCTTAATGTGTGAGTGTTTGTGTAAGAGAGAATGTGTGTACTTGTGTGTGTATGTCTGTGTGTGTGTGTGTGTGTGTGTATACACATGTGTATGTAGTCTTTTGTAATTAGGGCTGCACAAAATGTTTATGAAGTTGTCTCACAAACTTTCTAGGGAAATGTTGTTTGGTATTTCTTTAACTTTCAGTCAAAATCTATCTTGAAAGGCAACACTTGAAGTCACTGCCCATGCAAAGCAGTATACTGGTGTCCTGAAAATAAAGAAAATATTAATAATAATCAAGACCAAAATATCAATGGGCACACAGTGTACACAGTGTGTCCTTCCATTCAGCTTAGATAATGCAGTGTTCAGAGCTTAAGCAAAGCACAGCAAAAAAGACAGAGTTATTTCTGAACGCAGTCATTTCCTACCACCATGGGATTTTCTAATGCCTCTTGACATTATATCCAAAAGTTCTAAATATCATTGTTGTTGAATCTTTTATGAACTATCCAGTATGTTGGAAAGCTGAGACAAATGAGCACATCAACCCGTAAATGATTTCTATTCCACATGGAGATTTCAAAACGAATTTCAGTTTACATTTGAGGATCTGAATAAAGAAACAGTTTCCATCACAAATTCCACATATCAACTGGGAAGATGACTAATGTGATGCCATATTTGAGAAATGCTTCCAGTATATGAGGTGTGAAGTATAGTGAAAAAGAAAGGGGAAACAGGCTTCTAAAAGAGATGATTGTTTTAATTTGTTTAGCATCACCAGAAGTACCTTGAAAAATTAGTTTAGGAGCAAAGGGTTCTAAAACATGTTTTAATTTTCAGCAGTAAACTGTATCTCAAAACCTCTGTTCTGGAAAATGTTGTCATGGTTCAGTGACCACAATTCAAGCCTGATGGGCTTGGGGGTTCCAAGGTATAGGTGCAGAAGAAATCAGGATGCAGGGGATGCAGAGGCATGGTGACAAGTGCATGCTTTATTCTTAAGAAGCAACCTTATTTATAATAAAACAAGAGAAAGAGAAATGTTCTTCTCAAGCCAAATGATCTCATTCTGACATTTGTAGTACCTTCCTGACCTTTACAATATCTTCAAGTTCCCAGGGCTCAGCCCCTTTTGGGATCTTATCTATCTTTGTAGCTTTATTATGCAGGCTTACTTATGTACCTTTAATAGGGTTCAAGGAACAGTCAGTCTTATAATAAGAATAACTTCAGATCAAGAACATTCAGGTTCCCAGGGAACTGTGGCCTCCGGTTCCAGACCTGAGTTGACTTCAGATCAGAGCTCAGGCCTTCACAATTCCCCTTTCTTTATTTTTTATAATGCCAGATCATGTTATATCCAGGACAGAAAGACCATGCCTGTCTTAGGTTGTCTTCTGCTAGAGCAAAGCCTTACCCGTCATCGGCACACAGCTTCCATCAGCTACGCCCTGTCTTAGGTTGAGTTTCTCCCAGAAGATCTTACCTGTTTTTGACTACCGGCCTTCATCAAGAGAGGGAGCACAATCTCATATTATGTACAATCCTTGATTAATTAGTATAATAGCTATTCTGAAGAGTGCCCATACAGACCAAAATTCAAGTGGTATAGCTTCTCCTGTCTGAAAAGTCTTTTCCACGTTTGTTCTAACTCTGTCCCATACTTCTAAATCTAAAGTTCCTGTATCAGGAATCCATGAATTAAACTCTACACCTATTTGCACACAATTATCTATCTATTTTCTGGAAAATTGTGCACCATTACTATGAAGAATATGATGAATTAAAGAAACAAAAGGAGTAGACTTACCTTGTCCCATTACCCTGCAAATAAGTTTTAAAAATAATTTTTTACTTATATAAACCAACCAGTGCCAGCCAGTAAAAATATCCACCACCTCTTCTGGATGACTTTTTACTTACTTGGCCAAGACTCCACCACCTCCTCTAGGTGGCTTGTACTTACTTGAACTGCAGCTCTATCCTGAACACCTCCTCTGGGTGCAATGTCAGGGTCCCTATTCTGGCACCAGCTGTCATGGTTCAGTGACCACAATTCAAGACTGATGGGCTTTGTTTATTTTTCTATGAATAATATATGTAAATCTTTGGAGCACTGGTGTCAAGAACACAAATATTCTCGTTCTTTGTTTCAATAATTTCTAGATTTTCTTTTGCTTTTTTGTTTCCAGGTCACCTGCCTGTCTCTGCCTATTGAGTGCTGGGATTAAAGGTTGCCCCACAATTTAAATTCAGTAATTTATTTGTGTGAGTGTGGTTATATTTATGTGGGCATGTGCATTCCATTGCACAAAAGCAGAAGTTGGAATGAGAGACATCTTCCTGGGCCCATATTTCTCTTTGTAAGAGTTTAAATTGGTATTTCTCATTCTGTTTGATTCATATCTATATACATATATGTATACATATATGTATAAGAAATACACAGTTTTTATTTATTTTCTTGGTGACTGTAGATTAATTTAGTAGTCAGAAGATTAAGTATGATTTTCTATTTCAATATTAGTCATAAATTACAATTCATAATTTTCTAATTTATTTAATGCACAAAATATGGGTAAGGAACAAATTTATTCCATAAGTAACTAATACTGAACATACATATAAGAAGTAAAATGACTTTGGTAATGACTAAATATTGTTTAACAACATATTCTGAGACCTTGAAATAAATGACATATAGTTTTAAGTTGATGGCTATTATAGATACAAATGAACACTTTCTGATCCCAGCAATGGTTTGTGAATATACATTTATCCTAATAATAAAATATTAAATACTCAAATTATCTAAGTTTAGAGTAATTGGCAATGAAATTGTCTTGAAGACTTTTTTTCTCTGTTATGAAAGTGGAGAATGGCTTTTAATGGTTTATGTTTGAAGAAATTTCAGGATTGTATTAATGTCTTTTTTCATTTTTTGTTTTTATTGAGTTTTTGTGCATTTCCTATAATACATCTTAATCAAATTTTGACCCACTCCCCATCCTCCATAGCACTACCCCCACCAGATTTCAGGTATCCTGTCATATATGTTAAGTCCTAGCCAATCAAACATTCTATCCAGGTGTCCCTTAGTGCAAGTTCACTCAGTGGAATCTAGTCAGCTTATCTAGAGTCACTCCCTTAAAGAAGGACTACTCTCACAACTAGCTAAGTTTTAGAGAATAACATATTGCTGAATGTGTGTCCTGAATAGGACTCCTATATTATGTCACCTACCATAGCTCAGGTACCATTGTAGAACAGTGGGCAGGTAGCCTATGTGTGATATTTTAGGCCTCTTTTAACTGATTTTACCTGTAATGTAATATTATATCACAGACAGCAAAGTGAGAATGCACAATAACTTTCCTTTGTAGAGTGAAATGATGACATAAAAATTAAAATAAAATTATTGGATGGCATTTAAGCTAGAAAATAATATACTAATTCTAAGTAGAGATATTTATTTTTATTACTGAAATTAAAGTTAAACATAATTACACTTATTTCTTTTTAAAGCATTAATGAACATAATGTGATTTTAAACAAAGCAACACTATTTTATATTATTTTATGTTATTAAAGTCTTTTCATATAAGTTCATGCATTTTAGTAATTATATACTATCTATCTAAAAGTCACCAGCCAATGTAATGATAACATATTCACAGGGGTTGATTTTTAATATTGAAACAAAATATTGATAATATGATGCTAAGATTATAGTTCTTAAGTTAGTTGTGATACCATGTGCTAGTATGTTTTTAAGATCTAAAGTGATAAAATCAGGGCAAAACAATCAGTTCTGAGGTGATTAGAATTTACTCAAGGTCAAAGAAAACTTCATATATTTAAGAACAAAGCAGAGCTGGAGACACAGGCTTTTAAGGGTCATTAAGTATTTAGCAGTTGTTAGCCAAAAGCTTCTGGCAATAGTACTTGCTGCAAAGAACCTGGGTTCACTGGCTCCAAATGAAAATATTTTGGGAGATTTGATTGATTTATTTAGGGTGACATTGTTTCATTTAGGAAATGTAGTAACATAATAGTGGTACTTAGGTTACTGTTTGAATTTACTTGAGGATACAATTACATTGGACCTGTAAGTATTGGCAAATATACAAATAAATACAGAGGATAGGACATAGCTTTAAAATATTGCATTTCATATAATTAGCACTACATTATCATATTAATGTTCAAATAAATTTAAATTATATCTTTCAAATCTAGGTCTAAAGCAAATTTCACAGGTGACTTTACCACCAACTAAAAGCATCTATTACCATAATCACATATTGTTAATCATTGATTAGTCCCACCATGCTAAAATGCCATTATTCCCACCAGCTGAGAGCTGTCTCAACTATGTGACCTGCTTACCTGGAAATGTCTACCACAAGATAAATGTCAACGGAACAGGATTTGCATTTGACTAACACTGGAGACTCATTGAAAGGATATTAATTCTTCAGATGAGGCAGCCATCTTCCAGGATGGATATACAAAATAATGCTTTCGATGAAATCCATGTATAACTAAAAATCTAGTTGTATTCTGGATTACACAAGTGAATCACTGTGTTCAAATAATACAAAATAATCCACTTCTGATTTAACTTTCATTAATATAAAATCTATGCTGTGTGCTTTAGCATTTTAAATTTATTATCTGCTATTCTAGGGAGAAAAAAACTTAATAAATTATAGGATCTTATAATTTTAAAATAAAACTATAGCAAGTTCCTATGTAATAATGGAGTTTTGTATAAATTTATATATTTTAATTCATGTGATTTAATTTTGTTTTTAATTAAATAAAATATTCAAAACTGAGTATTAAAAACAAGAATGAGAACTGGGAACACATGTGGCAGCACAGCACCTGCCTGGAATGAGGATGTCCCTGGAGATGATCCTCCTGTCACAAAAAATAAACAAGGGTCCATCATTGGTTGTTCTTTTTAAATATTTTTATTTACTATTTTTATTTTTTTATGCATGTGAATATACTGTCTGTGTGTACCTAAGTGAATTTGTGTCGTAAGCAATGTCAACATTAGCATTCTCTCTACCCCTTGTTCCACTATGTTTCATAAGCCTGAGGTGTAGCAGTTCCATTGATATATTGCTTAGGGTTAGGCATCTCACAGACACTTATTCTCAGTGTGTGACTCAGTAAGGAACTCTGTAATAGCCTTTGTCTGTTGCAAAAGAGGTTCTTTGATGAGTGGTGACTGACATATTTGTCTGTAAATATAAGGATTCATATCTAGCATATAGTAAGAAATTATATTCGTCTAAGAATGTGACAGACTTAGGAGTTTCTCTAAGTTCTACAACCTCTCCAGCCATGTGTACAGTGCTACACGTGTTCCTGCCCATTAAGCAAGCTTTAAGTACAATTAAGTAGCTGTTGATTGTTCCTAAGAAAAAAAGTGCCACTACTGTGCCAACATAATTTGATGTGCCAGTCATTACTGTGGTTATTAGGCTTTAAAGCTGGGGTTAGAGCATTGATTTTCCTCTGTTGCAGCAGGCAAAGCACTCTCTAAAGCTATGAGAGCTAGCCTTCAGGGAGGTGGCCTCCAGAACAGTTCCAGATCCATTTTTCCAAGTCTTATGTTGAAAGTATGTCTTGTCTTCAGCAGTAGGGTTTTACCTTAAAATTCTGGGAGGCAATGAAAGGCTGTGGCAATAGCTTGCATAATTTTGGAATCTCTTTGACTACCCTGACCAACAACTTGAAGCAAAGTTTCTCTTGTCTGGAACAGTTTATTTATACAGCCTTCAGATGTATACACGCACTCATACAGTTATTGAATATGTGTCTTTCAGTAGATTGTTGAACTAATACATTTCTCTCTAGTTTTTCACAGCAATTAAACATGATCTTTCCCTCTCTCTTTCTCTCTCTCTCTCCTCTCTCTCTCTCTCTCTCCCTGTCTAATCCTGGCTCTTCTCTCCCTAATGAAATGACTTCAACTTTTCCATGTTACCCCCTCTCTTGAGAGCCTTCTTTCCCTTTACTCCCATGGTTCCTTATATAACCCTGCCTCTTCACCTCCCAGTTAAATACCCCCATTTTACCCATTACCCCTTGGTAACACCTGTCTCATACTATTTCCTTCTCTCAGGCTCCTCTTTTCTTTTATATCCATGATGTCTTTCCTGTTTCTCTGGCTTTGGTAGTTATGTCGAGAATATGTACTCACATATAAAGGTTTGGTGTGAAGATCTACAAATGAGGGAAATTGTGTGTTCATATTCTTAACCATTATTCCTCATAGATAACCACCAATAGATTCTTATGGCTAATAATTAAAGAACAGTTTCTTACATAGATATAAGCATAACTATGATTATTTATTAAGGGTGCCATTAGAAATGGAATAATTAGATCTAGTTTTATGAAAATTTTAATTCTTAAAACACATTGACAAATTTCCTTTCCAAGAAAAATTGCATACCTTTATACTCCATCAATATGAGAGATTATCTTTTTTAACTAGATTCTTGGCAGCAATATGTATTTGCTAAGATAAAATTCTATCAATTTGCTGGAAAAATATATTGCATTTTTTCTTAAATTATACATTATTAAACCTAATTTTTGAAAGTTATTTGGATCTTAACTGCAGTGTTTTAAATAACTAGGCTCTAATACTATTCTAAGTCTATGAGGGAAAATATTACTGTTATTTTAAGATGTTACAGGTTTTTTAAGTTAAAAAAAATCAGCAGATCTCAAAAATTCTTAGAATTGAATGAAAGTGAAAACACAGCCTACTAAAATCTATGGGGCACAATGAAGACAGTTTTAAGAAGAAAGTTTGTACAGCTAAAGCTTACATCAAAAAATTAGAGACGTCTCATAAAAATCACATAATAATGCACCCAAAGGCCTTGGGAAACTAAGAACAAACTCCATTTTAAAAGATTAGAATAACTATGTTTACAGTACCACACATTATTCTCTCTCATTGAGTGGACTTTATGTTCAGCTCTTGATTACCCTCAAGATAAAAGTGCTACTACTGTCCCAATATAATTTGTGTTCCTGGTCATTTCTGTGGTAACTGGGCCTTAAAGATGGGGATGGATCATCGGTTGATGGGCTGATGTTCTCCCTTAGCGGCTTACACAGCGTTTTCCAAAACTATGAGAGCCTTTAGGGCAGTTTCTTTCAGGTCAATTCTAGGTCCATTGTTCCAAGTCCTGTGCCTGACGTATGTCAGCAAATAGGGTCTTAGCTTCAAGTTCTGGGAGATTGGAAGAGATGATATCAAGACCGAAAATAAGGAATAGAAATCAAGAAAACAATAAAAAGAATCAATGTAATGAAGAATTGGTACTTTGAGAAGATTAGCAAGATTGAAAAATATTTATCCAAATTAACCAAAAAAAGATCCAAATTATTAAACTCAAAGATGAAAAGGGAAACATTACAACATAAACTGACAATGTTCAGAAAGCCATAAGCATGTATTTAAAAAAAAACTATGTTCCACTAAAATGGAAAATCTAGAGGAAATGAACAAGTTTATAGATATATATGTATGGCGTATTAAAGCTGATTCAAGATGACATAAATAATTTAAACAGAACCATAATAACCAGTGAACTGAATGTAGTAATTTAAATTCTCCTAAATCAAAAGATTCCAGGACCCTGTGAATTTAGCATAAAATTCTACCAGACCTACATTCAAAGAAGAACTAACACAAATATTTCTCAAATTATTCTATAATATAGAAAATGAACACCCTCAATTTCCCTCAAGTATTTTGTGGGGAAGAACGGGGTAGCTGGCATTACTCTGATACAAAAATTAGTCAAAAACCAAACAACAAAGGAAAATTACAGGTCAATTTCAAAGATGAAGATAGATATAAAAATTCCCAGTAAAATAATTGCAAACTAAATATAGGAACACATCAAAAAATTATCCACTATGATCAACTCAGCTTCATCCCAGAGAAGCAGAGATGGATATGTAGAAATAGCATATAGCATTTGACAAAATCAAAATCTCCTCAGAATGTGATTTTAATCAAATTTCAATTTACTAATTTTTCATGCTTTTGTGTGTTTCCTAATTTCCAGAAGTCCAGAAAGAGTGAAGTTGGCAATAGCTTTAATTTCACTATTTTGTTTGTGTTTCTGTATGTTCCTTACCTCTTCCATTTAGATTACCTACAATAAGGGAAGTCTATTAGAAAGTCAAGTGCTTAGAGGTAGTAAAACTACATCAATGCCATGTAATAAGAGATGTCTAAGCATTTCAGTTGCAAATCAAAGCAAGTGTAGGGCAACATCAGCTTGGACACAAATCACTAGAAACTCTCATGGAAATGCCAGCTGGGATTTATAAGATTTATGTGGATGCAGTTTAGATTCAACAGCCTGTCTTCAACATTTTTTATAAAAGAAAACGGATCTTTTAGCCTTCAGTTTTACTATCAGAAAGTCATTGTAATTTCAATTAAATTGACTTACTGTTACCATGAGTGCAAACAGTTTTTTCTTCTTTATGTATACGATGAGCAAATCAATATCTAGTGAAACAACTTCAGAAAAACCTATACAAATATTGCAAGTTACAGTCAAGTAATATGCTCAGAAATACAATTGCATGTGTGAATATGAATTCCAGTTACTAATTCATAGCTAAATTATTTGTGTTTATTAATCAGATTATTGCTTATGCAGAGATTTTTGGATATTAAGAGAGAAATAGCAATGGAATGGTTATTTGGGAAACAAAATGACATTCATGGAACTTTAATATATGTTAAACATGACCTGGTTTAACCAGAAGTAAATAAAAATTTGGTGACTTAACAAAAGGTGTGTAAATAATACTTAGAGAAATAAACTATCAATCACTTGAGATAAAATGCTTTTATTAAAAATATATTATCTGCCACTTATGAAATTGATAGCATTAATTAAATGCATATTATACAAGCCATTTTCTTTTTTAAAATAAATTTGACGCTAAAAAATTTAAGACCATAGCAAAATTGGGAAATCATAGTGATATAACCCTAACTCCCACTTGGGCATCATCTCATTGGAGTGCTGAATCTTTTGATGTTTTTTTGTTTGTTTCTTTGTTATATTTGTTTGTTTATTGAGACATGCTCTCTTTCAGCCTCCAACTGATCTGGAACTCATTATTTAGACCAGGATGACCTCAGTCTCACAGAGATCTGTCTTCCTCTGACTCAGAATGTTGGGATTCAAGGTGTTTGCCACTGCACCCAGAGTACTTTATCTTTTGACTTGAGGAATCCATATGGACACATCCTCTGTCTAAACCCACAACTTACATTGCAGTCACTCGCTTTTGTCTGCTCTGTAGGTCTGGACAAGAATACACACACATCTAGCACTATAGTATCGCATAGAGTAGCACTGCTCTAGAAATTCTCTGTGCTCAACTGAATTATCTTTCCTCCGCAGTAACCACTGGCTATACCACAGACCTTTGTCAGAGTTAAAATTCAACAATGAGAAAACAAAATACCTCATTTAAGAAGGGACAAAACCTTAGCAGAAATCTCTTCAATCATGATGACCACAGGGCAAATAAACACATGAAGACACTTATAAAATTTCTTCATGGTTAAGAATATTAAATCTATAATAAGACACCATGAGAAACCTAATAATTAGCTAAAGTCCATAGGAATCCCACAGCAATTGAGTGCTTATGCAGAGCAGAAGGAGGTCTTGTCTATTGCTATTGTAACTTAAATTATATAGCCACTTTAAAAGATACTTGTTATGCTTTTAGTATAATCAGATACAGTAATTTCATTCCTTGGTATTTTAAAAAACAAACTGGCAATTCAATATCCACATGAAAAAAGCCCACATAGGTTTGTGGTGACTTGATTCATGACTGTCCAAACTTGGGAGCCAACAAGTTGGAAGGATAAATGGAAGGATAATTGGGAGGATAAATGACATATGATACAACCATAGACTAAAATATTACCCACTGTTTTACAGAATATCAGTGCATCAAAGGACAAAGCACAATCTTAGCTACATACACTAAATCTAAGAAGTTGATTTAAAAAGGCTGAATATTTCCTGGTACTCACTAGAGACTCCTTAGGATAATGAAAACTGTGATTCCTTTAAAGAGATAAAGGAAAACACTTTTCAATATTCATTTCCATTGACAGTGGTGTACTAAATAATGTAGTATGTATGTGCATGCTGATCTGAAGGTGTTTTATTCTTTTCCTTTGATTTATTGATCTCTTCTTTGCAAAAGTCTCACAGATCTGAAATCACCTCATGAAATTTTTCAACTTTATTTTTATTTTTCATAAAATATTTATAATTCTGCATCTTTTGTATGTTTCATGAAGAATTGGAAACTCTTATGCAATTGTCCATAAATTTTTGCACACTGTAATTTAGACTTTGTGTGAATTGATTTGTGTGAATTACAGGTCCCGTAGAAGCGAGTTGGTATCTTATTAACACTGGCCGTCATATTTTATGAGAGACTCAATCTACCAATAATTGTCTTTCCATGCCTTGTATCTTCTGACATTTTTTACTTTGGAAGTTTAATATTCTTCACATTCATTTATAAAACAATTATTTTACCTTTCTGTTTTAGATAATTTCACATTTTAGAAAAGTCACAAGAATTAGTCAGAGAAATATTTATAGAAACTTGCAATTTTTCAAAAAATATTTTATGATAGTATTTTTCTTAAACTATTTGAGAGTGGATACATATCACCATTTAATTTTTAAATAGTGCAATACATACTCCTTTAATCATAGTGCAATTAATATGTTTGGGAAATTCAACACAAAATATGAATATTGAGTCTCAGTTTATCATCACATATCATGGATTTCCACATTAGTATGATTTCTTCCCAATCTTAGATTTTGCATTGCAGTCTTTTATGTTGTATGTGTGGGTGTGTGCTTGCAAACCTGTGCAATAGCACTATGTGGAAGTCAAGGAGAACCTCAGGGCTTGTGTTTCTTTTCCAGCTTGTTGGAGGAATGGGGTCTCATTGCTCCTGTACCTAGGATCACTGGCCCCATGCACCTCTGCAGTGCTCCTGTTGTCTCACCTAAGAGAACTAGGATTACAGACCTATGCCACTATATCAGGCTTTTAAGTGGAGTCTGTGGAGCCTACTGCAATTCCTCATGCTTGTGTGGGGAGCAGTTCACCCACTGAGCCATTTCTCCAACTATGTTCTGGCATTTGGTTTTCATTTACTTTACCTTTTAAGTTGAAAACTGTCTTTTCCTCATTTTGACCACAGTGCAGAGTAGATGGTAGATTAACCTTGATTTCTTTCAAAATTGCCTGTCATTTAATTCAGAAGTTTCTTCTTTGGAAGAAATACTGTGGAAATGATATTATACTCCTCTAAGAACACAACACCAGAAAACGTGATGGTGTATTCCCTGCTCAGATTTCATCAGTAAATTAGATCACTATTTGTTCAATACGATGTAAACCATCTTCCTAAGTATAAGTATGTGTGATTTTACTTGCTGATAACACACATACTTATGAGTATGAGATTATCTCTTTTATAACCAGGAATTTACATGTTACTTTTAGCATTTGCTGACATTTTCATAATCCATTTTTCTCCATGCCATTGTTAATTAAGACTTTAAATTAATAAAATGAACATGAATTTACAAATTTAATCCAAATATAATACATGGCTTTTTATTTTCCTGAACTGATTATAATTCATCACAATATTCCGCTTTGATCATCAAGTAGTCAGGTTAATAATGGACAAGGCTTCAAGCTAAAAGTTGTATTATTTTGAGTTATCTTTTCTTTTCCTTCACTCTTTGTTTAAGACGCTGTTCCCCATTTCACTCGGTGTCTCTATGACGGTGCTTTGTAATTAGCCTTTTCTCAGGTCCTTCTTCACTCACTTTAGTGAAAAGGTGGAAAAATTTAAAAATGAAGCTGGTCTCAGAAATATGATTCTTCATTCTACTTCTCTATGTTAAGTAGAATAGACACTATGATTGTGAAGTAGTGTTACCTTAAACATGAAGTTTTGGAATTAAATAGTATTTAAAATCAAGTTCTCAGTCATGTTAGCCACATTGCCCATGCCTCATAGCATGTGTTTGGAGCCCCAATGAACAGCAGAAGTACTTTGCATCTCTATTCCCACACATACTCGATAATGTATATTCAGGAAGTAATGACAAAAGCTAGAACAAACACTACCTAACATATGAATTCATAAATACGTGATTCAATTTTAAGTTATGTTTTATTTTTCCTACTTTCAGAACTTTTAATTTTAATGAAATTCTCTCATACTCAATATTTTTTAGTATGGGAAACAAGGAAACTGGTTCAATACAGAACACAGTACAAGTGATGAGGAGATATGGGAGGTGTTGGAAGATTCATGTATGGAATTCTCATTAAGTTTTTGTAAAAGTTAAAAGAAGACAGTACAGAATATACACAGTATTAACATTAAAATCTCATTAATTTTAGTTGGTTTCCTCAAGATCTTTGCTGAATATGTTTCTAGCCATAGATCTATAGGTACAAGTGGATACAGTTCTGGCAGAAATTCTTTCTAATGATGCAGCGGAGTATGGCTGTTGAAATCTCTGAGATAATCAGCATGTTTTAGCTACAGCAACATTAAACAGGTAGCCTGTGGGTCAGTGAGTGGGAGGCTATTCTACAAAGTTTAGAAAAGCAACAAGCCTATCTTCTGGTGAGTTCACACAAGTTCCTGAGGTATTCATGTGTCAGAGAAATCTAAGTTTACACACACACACACACACACACACACACACATACACACACAAGGCGTATGTACATACAGCATTAAAAATTGGATCCTATGGTACACGGAGAGTGACACTATCATCGAGCAGATCCAAAGCAGCATAAAAAGTTTGGAAGGTAACAAAGACAAGAACGAACTTTGATTATAAATTTAGCAATTTTTATTGGTCATTAAAACAAGAAGACAGATAAAATTCATTAGATGGCCATATTAAAATCCCGATTGTAAAGAACATAATGTTTATTTTCTTCTATGATATAATCCCAAAATACGTAGAACAGAGCAACCTGAAACACGGGTGCTTCTCAAAGTGAGAAACAAGCCATGACACTTCTTAATCAAACCACCACATAGTTACATGCTCCATGAGAAGAAAAAAAAATGCACTGAAAAACTGAAAGAGAAGCTGTTTTCAGTTAATAAATATAAAATGCAAAATATAACTAATATAATTTTTTGTCTGTAATATTTGTACGTTAGTGTGTGTGTATTGGTGTGAGGCTGTCATTTGCAATTCTGAGATGATACATCTGTTAGAAATTCCAAAATAAATTTTAACACAGTTTATATTAAGTACTTTTCTCTTGCTGTAACAAAACACCATGACAAAGGCAACTTATAGAAGCAAGAGGCTTTTGGCTTATGGTTTCAGAGGGATAAATGTCTGACTTTGGGGAACGCATGACTACAGAGGGGGCTGGAGCAGAAAGTTGAGCACTCACATCTCTAAGCACAAGGAGGAGGCAGATAGAAAACCTGAGAATGGAATAAAACTATGAACTCTCCTAATGGCATGCCCCTAGTGGCATGCTTCCTCCACCAGGGCAACACCTCCTAGAGGTCCAAATATCCTCTACAACAAACCCTCAACTGACAAAGCACTCAAATATTTTAGCCTTCTCAGTCAAACACCACAAAGTTATTATAAATATGCTCCATCATGAGAAAGGAAGTACATTTAAAAAATGGAAGGAAAGTACTTTTTAAAAATAAATATAAAATAAAGAATATAGCTAAGATAAATTTTGTGTGTGTATGAGTTTTGCATATGTGTGTGCATGTTGGTGTGAGAGAGAGTAGGTGTGTGAAGATACCACAGAACTTGTGGGAGCATGAGAGGACAACCTCAGATATTACTAATTACTTTCCACCTTTCAGTTGTTCACCATCCGGAACTCCATTAGTTGATCTATGTCTGGGGATCCTCTTGTACCCAGCTCCCATGTAGTTGAGCCCTGGGATTGAAGATGTATGCAGGGGTTATGGGTGTTTGCTTCTGATTATACCTTTATATAAATTCTGAGGATGCTTGCACTGTAAACACTCTACCCACTTAGGCTTCTCAACATTTAAATTAATATCATTTTACAAATTAAAAAATAGAGGTCTTCAGACTCAGAATCACAATGGACATATGAAAACGTTAAGACTGGAAGAAAAAAGAGGAAGTGAATTTGATTATGTTAATCAAAGTTGTTTAATACCTAGAAGTGAAAGAAATTAATATAGTCTGGAGATCTTTGAAAGTCTTTTATGTTCATGCATTTAGAGCTTATAAAGAAAGGAACAGTGCTTGGGGAAACAGAGAAAGAAAAACGTTTGAAGCAATTGTGATGACTAAGCTTGACTGAACTTTAATAATGCGTGGGAGACTGGAAGAACATAAGTATGTGCGCTTCTGAAATGATACTTCCGACTAATTAAATCCTGAGGGCTATGGCCCAATGAATGGTCCAATGAATGACCCTATGTAGGAATAAGGGGAACTGTGGAAAAAGAGGACTGAAGGGACAAAGTAGGTAACTGGGGCATGTTTCAGGGATATAGGGTGACCAGATCCCTTCATGTTACAGCAGCTCTCTGCTTCCTATCTGTGATGTGGGTAACAACAACAGCATCTGTTACACAAGCTCCATCTAATACTATGTTCTTCCCAAGCACAAAGGGACAAATATCCATACACTAAGCTCTCTGAAAGTGTCATACTACATAACAGATTTTTCTCAGCAGTGACACAAAGTCTAATACAGAAATGTTTCCTGAAATTTTAAAAAACTTGGTGAAATTATAATTAGCAGAACCAAGTAACTAAATAAAACATAATCAGAATAAACTTAAAAAAATTTAAGCACAATGTCATTAGAATGCAAAGCAGGAAAGCTAGCTTTACTTTCTATTGCGTCTTTCAGCACGGAGCATGGAATACAAACTAAGAAGGTTATACTACGACCCTTGCTCTCCAAAGGCATGAGAATGACAGATGCTGTCTACTATAACCAGGAGAAAGAAATCCATCCAGGAAGCCAAGGCAAAGGTCAGCAGGACTTACCAGTTCCTATGCTGTTCTTGTTCTGTGATCACTAGAACACAGTCTGTCATTGTCCACTCACGCTTCTGCATGACTGTCCAGAATAAGCAAATTCCTTGCATCTTTGGCTCTTCAAGTCTGAAGGCACTTTTGTCATATAAGCTTAGCTCAAATTTTTATGATTTTCTATTCTTAACTTCTTTCTTGTTTCTTCAATTTTTGCAATTTTAATGGGAGATATTTTGAGAGTATTTAGATCCCTCCCCTATTCAAACCTCCCCTTACTCTCTCGCTTCCCATTTAATGTCCTCCACATATACATATGTATATAATACAATAATATATGTGGGTATTAAAAAAGAGGTCAAATATGAGGTATTTACTAATTTCTGAAAATATATCACATTTTCTCTTCTATACTGCTTAAAGATAATGAATGAAGATAATGGGAAACAAATTGACTAATGAAAATTACAACTGGAGATGTTGCATAAGAATTATCTAGAAAACAGGTAAAGCATTCAGGGCTGCCTTTACAAACATAAACTTGCAGTGGCTGTGACTGCTTGAATAGATCTGCCCAAGAGCAGGATATCCAAAATCCCCTGAATATAATATTCATTTTGGCCAATAAGTGCTTATGAGTTATTCATATAATATTATAGATGTTATTGTTTCATCAAGTATAACAAAAATGTATAAGATGAAAATGTACACTTTCAGTTTATACCTGTCTTCATACACCTGTATTCTCTTATCAAATACATATCCATAATTCTCTGTGCATACAAAATATCATTTATATGTTTCATTATATTTAATCTTATCAGGTATGAGACATTTTGTAAAGTTAAATTTGTTTTTATCTAGGACAAGAAAAGCATTAAAAATTACATAAATATGGGACATGTTTTCTTTAAGTACATATATACATTGTGCAAAGTTTCACTTTCATATTGAATTTGTTATTTATGTGTATGCGTGTGTGTTTAAAAACAATTGCACATGTGTCCTGGTGCACATGTGTAGATAAGAGGACAACATATTTGGGTAGATTCTCTCCTTCCATCAAGGAAATCTCAGGCATCAAACAAGTTGTCAGGCTTAGCGGCATGCTCACTTACCTACTAAGTCATCTCAAAGACCTCAACACTGTTCAAAGTGCAGATTTGATGTTTTGATTTCACTGTATTTTTGATTGGTGATAAACATAATATCATAAATCTATGAATTGTTTAAGAAAAACACCTTATCCATCTCTAAATAGTATGCATAAGACAATCTTAGATGATTCATTCTTTGTACATTTTTAATAGAGTCTATATGTTTTATACAATTTTGAAACTTATGTTTTCTCAGGCATAATGAGATACACAAAGCCTCATAAATTATCTATATACATAACAATGCAAATTGCTTTTTGTTTGTCTTATGCAGAACAAATCAATGTGACAAACACTTCCTTACGCTCTGCGTTTTTCTCTTAATGAAGAATATGGTCATTTATCCAGTCAATGCATATATAACTACTTATAGAGTTAAATTAGTGTGTGGTGTTATATACTGTATTAAATCATTATTCTGGTGGTATACATCTACTTTATTGAAAATGTTAAGCCATTATAAACAGAACTTTAATAATATCTTACCTTATGTTCTGTCTTTTGTTTACAGCTGTTTCTCTGGATCTGAAATGCTCCCCAAAATTCCATGTGTTGGAGCTGAAAAGAGGCTCAGATATTAAGTACTTACTGCTCTTGCAGTGCTCATAGGTTCAGTTCCCAGAACTCAACATGGTTGCTCAGAGCCATTCGTAACTGCACTTCAAGGGGATCTGATGTTCTTCTGGCCTCTACAGGCAAGAGGAACACACATGGCTTACATACATATAATCATACACTTAAAGTAAAAATAAATCTTAAAAACAATGATTTATGTTGAAAGCTTGGTGACCAATAACATGTTCATAGCTACAGATTCATAATTTTTCTAAAAATATGGGACACAGGGTCTAAACTAATCAACAGATTAATCCATCAGTTTATTCATATTTTCATCCAATTCTGAGGTGGTAGACACTGGCCATTCTGGTCTGGTTGGAGTCACTGTGGGGGCAGTTAGTCACAGCAGTCATGCCTCTGAATTCCAAATCTTTCCCCTAACTGCTTTCACTCCGTTCTCTCTTGAGTGAGCTTCTGTGCTCCACCATTTTCTGCCATGACCCTGTGTTTACCCTCAGGACTCAAGCAATAGAACCAACCAACTTTGTGCTGGCACAGAAGTGCATCTGGGTGCAAGTGCTGGTTTGGATAGGACTTTGCATGTATGGTGGAATGCATGAGGTCCAGCAGGGAGGTGAGTGCATGGGTAGGGGAGGGGGTCTAAATTTGATTAAGAACTGTTGTATCAAATGTACAGAAGCTCAATAAAACAAAGAAGAAAGAAAGAATGGAAGTCAGACATGTTGGCACATGCCATTAATCTCATACTAAGGAAACTGAGGAAGGTGAATCTCTGTGAGATAACGGTTAGCCTGGTCTAAACAACAAGTTCTAGGCTGGGTGGTGCCACAGTGAAACTCTGTCTTAAAGAACTGAAAAAAATAACAATGTGTTATTGATTTATAGCCATCATTATTTTAATTGTAAAAAAAACTATTTTTCAATATTTCTTAAACTTCGGCCCTTTTTTTTGGTGACACTTTTAACTGAAGTTACTATAGTCCCACATTGGGAAAGGAGCATTAATGATGTTCTTACAAATATTGATCTACTCCTATTGCAACAAATCGCAACTCAAAACTGACATATGAACAGAATAACAATTAGAATTTGACTAAACAAAGATTGGAATACTTCATTCCCATAGCTAATATTGTCAATAATAATAATAATAGTAATGATAATAGTGACTACAATGTTGTTTCTCTGCTGTTTGATTGTGATGCTAAGTTAACATATAAATAGCAACACTCCATAGTTCATACTTGATTTTTACCCTTTTAATATTTCATATTCTGTTTTCCACTATTGGTGAGGTTATGAACTTGAGATATAGTTTCATATGTGTTTACACTACTTGTCCTTGCTGGACATTCAGCTGTGGACAGCATAGTGAATTAATCTTAAAGAACATAGTCTAAACCCCACAGTTATGGAGGTGCTAGCATGGAATCTTTAAAGAGCATCTATTAAGGAAATATGGACATGTCAGATCTGTTCTTTGAGATTATTCCAAGGCTGAAAACTGTTTTCGTGGAGGTAGCATTCTGGAAAATCTCTTATTGCCTGCTAAAGCTGACAGAAGAAAAGAGTTAAAAAATGATGGCTTTCCTTTGTAAGCTGTCATTCACAAATAATGGTGCAATACTGAAAACATTTTGATAATGCAGCAATTATTTGCTTCCACATGGATAGTTTTGTGAAGCTGAATGAGTGATCAACTGGAGAAAAGGAGCAAATTTTCTTGTTACTTTTTCAAGCGGCCACACACAGCACATGTTGCCAAAACATTCTGCAAGTAGCATCACAGTGCATAAACAATTTCAGTGGTTTATAACATCTGCTATAACTACTGTAGTTGGTCCATATGCTAGAAACAGAGTATGGACAGTTGATATAATTCTTTCCAATTAAATAACATTTGTAGAAACAGACCTTTGCCTGGAGGATTTTATTCCTGGGAGGTATTTTACAGTTTCCTTTCCTCTATATTCCCTGAAGGAACTGGAACACATTGACACCCTCCCTCCAATAAATCTTGATGGGTAAAAACGTTGGTTAATTTAAACTAATCCATCTATGTCTTTCCTTAAGGGTCTGAATTAATTTATGTGTTTTTTTCTCTTTATTTATGCTTTCCAATAGCTTCTCAGGGAAACCTCCACTTAAAGCTAAGCAGGTACAGCAAAAGTTAAAAATGCACTCTTCCTCAGTGGCGTTACATAAAGCAATCTGGGCCCAATGACTAGATTATTCCTTTGTTACCCTATACTGTTCACCGCAAATTTAAAGACCCTTTATGTTGACTATTAGTTCTTCAGTGTCCTTTGAGTGAAACCTTGAGGTTCAGATGCATGTGCTTCAAAGCACAGGTACTCTGATCCCAGCGTTCTGTTCAGCACAGAGCTGGCTCTTTAAAATAAACTATTATTTTTATCTTATGTGTATGTGTGTATTGCCTGCATGTAGGTAAGTGCACCTGTGTTGTGCAATTCCCGCAGAGGTCAGAAGAGGCTGTTACATCCCCTGGAACTGGAGTTATGGACAGTTGTTAGCTGCTATGTGGGTGCTGGGATTCAAACCAGGTCTTCTTAAGAACACAGTCAGTGTTCTTAATTGCTGAGCCATCTCTCCAGCCCCAGAGCAGGCCATTTTTAGTAAAATTTTGTTTCACATCTCTTGCTATATTTTCACTCTTAATAATTTATCTTCCACCAAAACATTAACATTCCTTCAAGTTCAACATACATCTTGAAAGTTTACTTTGCTTAAATAGGAAAGTGTTCTATCTTATCAACATTTAATTACGTGTCACACATTATTTCCCATATTTTATGAAAATTTTTATATTTTCTTAAAACAGATATCATCTTCCAATTGACCTTGCTCTTTGAAGCAATTTTTTTAACTTTTTATTTATTTATTTAATGTGTATGAGTGTTTAGCCTGAATGTAAGTGTGCCTGTGTTGCAAAATACCTGCAGAGGTCAGAAAAAGGAGCCAGATCCCTTAGAACTGGAGTTCTATTTGGGTGTTAGCCACCATGTGGGTGCTGGGATTCAAGCCTGGGTTTTCTGCACAAG
>NW_008335436.1:7603163-7604466 GCF_000622305.1 Nannospalax galili
CCATCCATTCCCCCCTATCTGCCCTTCTGGTAAATCTAGTCTGCCAGAGGTCCCTGTTCCAGGAGGATCAGCTGTTCCTTATCAACGACAATCCATTGCCAGAGCAATTTTAAAACATATTCTCCAATATATATTCAGATTCCATTTAGAGTGTGAAATAATACATGTAAATATAAAACTTAAATGAAGGAATATGTCGTGACAAAAGTGAGAACACGTATTTAATAATACTGATTTTCACAAGAAAGTAAAACTCAATAAATTGGTTTCTAATAAGTCAGAAAACTTAAATACCACAGCTCAGTTTTTATGTAAATGAGAGTGTTTATTCATTTTACCATACAGTGCTGTTGTTACTGCTTTCTCTTTTCAAAATACTACTTCTCCCATAGAGATACTTATAATCATAGACACTGAGGTTCAAAATATCTGACATACAGTTTATTCCTATTTATATTAGAAGTGTATGTTTCTCTCGTAATCATGTTACATGCTGAATTTTATTTGATTGTTCTCAGGAATATGACTTTTCAGTTGTTGGCAATAGTAGAGGTTAACTATCTGTGACCCTTTTTTTCTAAGACTTAATTTCTCATTACAAACTCACTTCTGATGATTTTCATTTTAAAGAAATAAAGATATTTATTATCACAGAGAAGTCATTTTTGATGGTTCTATTCTTCTGTGTGACACATAACTTTGTTGTTCCTGTTGGATTTTGTTTTCTGAGAAATTACTTGTTTGTTAATGGGAAGTCAGACACAGTGAAAATTTTAGTTTACTGAAGTTCTCCTTGAGGCTTGAAGGATACATGCAATTATGCTAATGGCACCATCAAGTTCCTGTTGCTGAGAGGAGACGTGAGAAATATCTCAAACCAGAATAAGTTGACTTCTCCAAAATAAGCAAAAAAAAAAAAAAAAAAAAAAAAAAAAGGTTTTTTGTTCTCAGATTTCCCAAAGTAATTAGGAAGGCTGGCAAAACTCATGAATTTGATTTAAAACAAATGATACAGTGAATTATGCTCTCAAAAAAATCTCCCTCTATTCTCTAACAGAATGGAATACATTGTGTGTGTGCTCCAGTGAATAACACAGAGGAGTGTAGCATATTGTGCCTTGTTAGAGATGTTCCGCAGTGAGCACCGGTATTAGCCAATGGAGTGAGCAGAGGTTATTTATTGCTGTAGCAAACATTGGGGACTTTCATTTGGAACTGCATGTAAAATAAAGGTAAGCTGAAACTTGTATTTCTAAACAAGAACAGCATACAAAATAGCCACTCAGTGAATCACTGGGGAAAA
>NW_008335436.1:7604552-7625827 GCF_000622305.1 Nannospalax galili
ACATGTGTGCCCTTATAAGTATCTAAATATGTAATCAAAGAATGAAATTGGCAATGGTTGAAAGAACACTGTGCTTAAACATCCATTCTTTCTCATTTACCTAACAATTCAATTTCAGCCTATCATAATTATCAGTATTCTAATTCTACATTCTATCAACCCAATTCATTGTCTGTATCTCTGCAAAATAAAGTAAGTCACCAGCCTGACAATAAATATGTGGGGCAAGGGTGCAGTGTCTGGCCTGATAGTGAGAAAATAATTCATAACTCATCAAACTTTGGTATACTCAATTGGCTGCGAGGATTAGAGAAAGCATAACTTGCTTCTCATAGAAGTTATGACTAAGGCACTTTTCTTCTTTGCCTACAAATGCATGATGAAGATCACAGACTGAGGAGGAGCTCATCATCAACTATGGATGGAAAGTACTGTGTATGAACATCAGAGGCCAGATCACTGTATTTCATCTGTTCTTGTAAAATTACCTAGTAGTATTCAAAAGTGAAAAGATGATCTAAATAGGTCTAAGGTACAGTTGTGATGACCTGAAGAAGACAGAATTTAGGGCTACACACAATATGTATTGTGCTTTTAGGTTAATTTGAAATAGAAAATTAAAACAAGTATATTCAGTATATTAAAATATAATTTTATAAATATATCTCAAATAAATGATGTTTTCAAGTTTTTGATAGTAATTTTATTCTTGAAAGTTCCATATGATTGTATAATATATATAGGATATGTCTATCTACCACTATTTACCTTGAACATCTCTTAGTGCTCCCCACCCTGTCTCCCGCAGAGCTTCAAGTCGTCTTATATTTCATTTATTTATTTTTTTATTAATATACTCTTGAATTCAATTAGTGCTACCTATACACTCATGGGTATGTGGTCATCCACAGTGACCATATCACCAAAGGAAAGTAACTCTTCCTCCCTCAGCAGCAATCAATTACCAATAGCTCTTTGAATAGGACTTGCACCTCTCTGAGGCACTTCTCTTATCATGATAAATTTTTGACTAGCTTTATCTTGTACAGGTCTTGGCAGGTAAACACTGATGCTGTGAGTTCCTCAAGGTCACATGGGTCCAGGAGAAGCCCCTGGCTCCTTTCATTTACCAGTTCCATCTGTGAAGATAACTCAAAGGTCCTGCTCAATCTTGGCTGGCTACACTTGGAAGGAGGAGGAAGTGTTTCCTCTGTGTTGACCCTCCTGGTATATTTAATTACTATATGCTATGTAGATAATGATTGGGCAAAGACCAAATATTCTCAGATAAACCTTGCCTAGACAAGGTTTCTTGATCTGGTATGTATAATTTGTCAGTAGGTTGTTGGACTAATATGGTTCCCTGTGGCTTTTAAAACTAGCTAGCCGTTATTTATCTCTTGCATTGTCTAACCCCTCCATCATGATTTCCCCAATTAAGGTGCCCTCATTTTTCCCTTCTCCTTTAATAATACCCTTCTCCTATGGTCCTACCTCTCCTGAGCACCTTCTTTCTCTTTATCCCCTAGGTTCCTTGTATACCCTTCCCTCCCCTCTCCATTAAGCTAACCTAATTTTTATCCATATCTTCCTTATTAATGCGTTTCCTACTGTTCTCTTTCAGGTTCCTTCTTCCCCTTGACCTCCCTGGTTACTTTCCATTATTCTGGTTCCTGTAGTTATGTCTGGATACATGCACACTTATCAGGATTCGGTTCTAGGATCCACACATGAGGGAGAACATTCATCAATTTTTTTTTCTTGTCGTTGTGTTACTTAATTTAGTATAACTGTTCCTATTCCATCCATTTACTTGCAAATTTCATGATTTCATATTTCCTTACTGTTGAGTAAAACTCCATTGTATAAATGAACCACATTTTCATTATCCACTCATCAGTTGAGGGACACTTAGGTTGCTTCCATCTCTTAGCTATTGTGAAAAAAGCAGCAACAAACATAGATGTACATGTGTCTCTGCAATAGGATGAGTTCTTTGGGTTAATGCCAAGGAGTGCTATAACTGGGTCAAGTGTTAGGTTCATTTGTAGTTTTTTTAAGAGTTCTAGACACTATTTCCATAGGGGTTGAACAGGTTTGCAGTCCCACTAGCAGTGGTTGAGCATTCCCCTTTCCCCACATCCTCTACCACATTTTCTTTTTCTCAGAAAATATTGATGCCTAAATTTATAGAACCTTTGATTATGTGTCAATTACCCAATAACTAGTCTCTACAAATCTAGACACATGATTATAACATCCATTGCTCAAAACAATATGAAAATGATTACAACTTAAATGATTAGTTATGGCTTATTTTTTATAATAGTAAAAGTGTGCTATTTGCCAAAGTGCCATTCCCTGCTCAAACTGGTCTCTGTGTGCTATATAGCTGACTGCTGTCAAGGTGTACCATGGGTTCAAGAGTGGCTTGATGGATTTGGGGAGTAACCAATGGCTTTTTGAATTGATATGCAGATTGCTCCACAGAAGTGATTTCTTCTGTAGAACTGAAAACTTGCTCCGAAACCCATCACTGGGGAGTTCATGAACCCTGAGGGGAATTCTGTTTTTACTTTGCTAAATGGTCTTGCTGTTAAGCAGCATTTCAATGATTTATATTTGTACTGCTCTCAGCTTTGCTAAGAGGTGCTTCTGTTTGAGGTGAAGGTTAATGCAGAGACTCATCACTTTTCGAAGTACTGATTATCTGTATTTCTGAGTGTTCAAGTACAGATTTGTCATCTATATCAACTTCCCACCACTCAATATTTAGGAAACTTCATGGGAGAATGCACAAAAAAGCAGCCAGAGATGGGATGATGACATGACATGCTGACTTCTGAACATGACTGACACATTCTTCAAAAGACCTTAAGAATAAGAATAAATTGTTTATCTGGGTCAACTCTATGGTCTTAAACACCTAAAAGGAAACTATAACCAAAGATTAAAGGTATCAATATAACTCTTTAAGAATCCATGTGTATTTGGCTTAAAGCTTCATAACAAGAAACAATACCAGACAGGAGATACCTTCCTTTGAGTTGTTGGCCAGAGTGGCCCAAGAGATTCCCAGACAGTAAGCCAGCATATAAGTTGGAAAATTAACAGCAAACCCCAATATTATCTAAAGTAATATTGGCAACTGATTGCTGCCAGATGAGGAATAGCTGATCTTCCTAAAACAAGGAATTCTAGATAGGAATTCAGTGGATGGATAAGCGCTGGGGAACAGCTGGGGGCATTGACAACACAGTGGATAGTAACAGGGATGACAGAGTATATGGGCTCCAGTGGGGTGGAGAGGCTATAGGTGGGTGCCAATTGGGAAGTGGGTATATAGATGAATAAGATTGTTTGGGGTGTTCTGTATGATTTATACACACACAATCAACAAATAAAAAATGAGTTATATTTGAGGAGGGAGCTTAAAATTTTGCTCCATGTTGATGAGTGCAGGTGAAACACATTACCATTGCAATCTACCCAATGATTTCATATGCTCAGGTGGATCTCAGAAAGTAACCGGCTGTGACTAGTAATAATCAGATACATAGAGATTAGAGACACATGTGCAAACGTGTTAGTAACATTAAATATCAGTTTTTCTGGGGATCTTTTTAAAGGTTAAAACCTCATTCAATTTCATGTCTTAAAGGGTTTATACTGAGTTCAATATTGTATAACTGCATTAATTCAACTGCAAACCTAAAAATTTACAGCAAATACTCAAAGAGATGCATCTTTGCTTTGTAAATTGTTATTGAATATGTTAATGCTGTAATGAAAAGCTTCTTCTAATCATGTGGTTATTAAGTAAATAATTTTAAAAAAAGCAAAAGAGCTGGGAATTTGTGCTCTAAAAAATAGTAACCAGTTCAAATTCCTTTCCTAACTTTGCAATTATTGATTGAAGGTGACCAGCCAAGGAATTGCAATTCTATATTTCTATAACTTGTTGTGTATATCAAATGTGAATGAGGATCTGCATATAAATTCAAAATACCTTGATATAAATGTAAGCAATGTAAAGTTCACCTCTTTAAATATGTGAAGTATATACATCTATTTTAAAATTAGCCTTATTATTTGTACATTTGTTCAGTTACATAATCTTATTGACATCCTTTGAACATTTTTCATATTTAAATATGTATGAATTTTATTTCATTTTAAACAATATATATTAGTAATATTTTGAACCCCTCCCCTATCTGCATGCCCTCCCCCTTAAGCTGCCCAACTGGATTCTATACATTCTGTAGTTTGCATGGGTCTTGTACACACTGTCACCAATGCTGGAAGTTCATAGGAGCAAGTCCACAGTTACCTGGAAAACTCTTTCCTTGTGGTCATCCTCCACATTTGGATATTACAGTATTCCTTACTCCTCTTCTGCAATGGTCCCTGAACCTTGGGTGGCAGAGTTTAATATAGGAGTCCTACCCAGGGACGTACACTTTGCATTTTCTTATTATCAACTGTGTATTTGATTCATGACTAACAGATTTTTTTAAGTGTATATGTGTATTGTCTTATGTAAGTACACCTGTGTTGTGCAATGCCCACGTAGGAAAGAAGAGGTTTTCAGATCACCTGGAACTGGAATTACAGTTAAGACATTTTATAAAAAAATATTGCACACCTATATCATATGTTACACTTACTGGTCTATATTCTTTCTGCAAACTATTAAATTGTATTTAGTTAGCACATTGTGCTAAATACTTAATGAAAGCACTGAAAGATAAATATTTAATGAATGTCAATTAAGACTTTCTTCTTCAAAATAATTGTAATAAAAATAAATTTTATTATTATCCCAATTATATTCCTAAGTAGATTGAAGCAAAGAGAAATGAAGGAACCCCAAATCCAAATACCCTTAATGAGACACAAAAAGTGATTCTCTGAATTTTGGATTCAAAATTACCATTTTTTGATTCATGAATCTTACATTAAGTCTGTGCTTGTAATTTTCATTAATACTTTCAAAATTAGGAAAATTCAAGACCATGCTATTTTAGATATTAAAATATTTTGATAATTTCTGCTAATTGTTAATTAATTAGGAGTCTATTTTATATAGAGTACAAAAATCAATGTCAACTGCATTTGTGTTCTATGTTTGGAATAACAAATCATCACAAAATTATTTATTTATACAACCTATTTACTGTAGAATTCTATGGGTCAGAAAACTTAAGTAGGTATTTTGATGATAAAATTAAGAATAAGAGGCTGTATTTCTCTTGGATTTTTATTGATTTATTTTTATTTTATGTGTGTGAGTGCTTTGGCTGCATGTATGTAAGTGCAACAATTTAATTCAGTGCCCTCAGAGGCCTTAGGAGGGCATCAGATCCTTTGGGCGGGCTTAAGGATGACGCTTAGCTACCATGTGGGTGCTGGGAAAGAAGCTCTGCCTTCTGAAAGTCCTATGTTTTCTTACCCTTAGCTCTCCCTTTCCAGGCCCTTTTGTCTTTCTAAGGATTTAATTTTCCTTTTCCAGTTTCCCAAGTCCTCTACATTCTTCACCTTATCCAATGTCCAAGTTTGGAACAATAATACCTGGTTGCCTTTTTTTCTGAAATCTCCATATTTTATATACTTTTCTTTTTACTCTGGTTCAGTTCCTTGTAGTTAATTGGGGATGTCCTGGATAATGCAGAAGTTGTCCTACAAAGGATCAGATGATAAGCAACTCTAAATGCCTGCAAATCTATTCTTCTGTTTTCTTTTCAAGTGTTTTACACGCATTTGGGAATGGGATGTCAAAACTTCTAATAAGTTATTATCCATTGTAGCACAAAAAGGAAAATATTTTAATTATGCTCCCACTTAAAAAAATTATTCTTTGTGAATTTCATATGTATTTTCATCATATTCTGACCTCCTCACCCATTTCCTCAGATTCAAGTATGCCTCCCTACAACACTCATTTATGTTTTAAGGCCTATCAAGTCTAATTTGCATTCTCCAAATGCCCCTCAGTGTGGATCTATACATTGAAGTGTGGTCAACCTAAGCAAAATCTCACCCTTAAGTGAAAAATTAATCTCCATCACCCAGGAGTATCGGCTGACAGTAGCTTCTCAGCTTGAGCTGGGATTTCGTACTTTCTCACTGTGCTGGGATTTTGTCTAGCTTGACTTTTCAAAGAACTTGTGCATGCTGTCACAAAAAAAATATTAGGTCATACACTGAGCTGTCTACTTGTATCCAGAAAACGGTTCGCTATATTCATTCACCTCTGGCTCTTACAATTTCTCAGTTCTCTCTTCCACAATGATCACTGAGCTTTGGGAGGAGAAGGTATAATGCAAGTGTCCTGTTTAGGGCCAAGCACTGCACAAATTATTCCCTGCATGTTGACCAATGTGGAGCTCTGTGTTAATCATCATTTCCTACAAGAAGCTTCTCTGATGAGAGCTGACAGAGGCAGGTGCATTGTACTATGGGTATAAGAATAAGTCATTGGGAGTTGGCTTATTACTGTGTTCACTTAACATAATAATAATAATAGCTTCTCCCCTACCACCTGTGATCTGTCTAACCTAGGTAACAGCACCAGCTACGAACTCCATCTTGTGAAGCAGGCCTTACATTCAATCAGAATGAGGTTTTGTACTCCCTCAAGATTCATGCCACTATTGTTCTAGGAGACATACATTGCTAGGCTATGTGTTATTGCAGTTTCACAACTGGGTAAAGTGGATTATTAATTTTCTCTCCCAGTCACGTGTAGAGAAAAGCTTCTAGGTAAGTGCCAGTTTGATTTATCTGTGTTTGTTCTGTGACTCATGTATGTAGTGTCTTCAGAAATCAGGTCTTATGATCAAGTTCTGATGAGTAACCAAGAGCAATAGCAATATCCAGTATTATTTGAGGCTGTATGGTAACTCGTTGGTCAACAACTCCAAAGGAAGTAGTCCATTTGTGGACTGGGCATTTCATTTGCTAGTCAGTGATGTTTGGAAGTGAGACTTCCATGTAACCTTTCTATATATGTATATGTGTGGTCGTCAAGTGGCTGCTCTCCTCCGGCTATGGCCACTCTCCTGCTCTCTTAGTTCCCCTGATCAGTCGTTCTGTCCGGACCCCAGGGCTGGTGAGGAGGCTGTGTCAGAGGAGCCACATTCAGACACAGGAGACCAGGTTCAGTGATGCAGATCTGGTTTATTGCAGGAAGGCACAAACTTATATAGGGGTAGTGGTCCAATCACAGTACAGCAAGTAGTTTAAAGGTGAGATATCAAAGGGTGGTGCACAGTACAGTAAGTAGTTTAAAGGTGAGGTATCCAAGGGTGGTTCATAGTATGGTAAGTAGTTTAAAGGTGAGGTGCCCAAGGGTGGTGATTAGGGAGTGGCGAGCTCTAGGCATCAGTCTCCTGATCTGCCAATGGGAGCAAAATGTCACAAGGCATTCCTTGTGGCTCCAGCAGTTGGGCTGTTGCCTCAGGCCTGCTGTATGGCTGTCAATAAGAATTTCACCCTAGGCTCAAGTCTGTCTCCCACATATATGTTTATAATTTAGAAGTTTATACAACAATGGGCTTCCACGTGACTTCTTCTAAAGACCTTTAGTGTTAGTTATCCCTCCCCATACTTCTCCTCTACCCTCACCTCTCATCCCCCCATTTAACCCTTCCTTTTCCACTTTCCCCACCTCTACCTTCATATCACTGCATTCTGTCTCCCCTCCTGTGAAGACCACTCTCACTGCTCCATCCTACCATCCTGAAACCTATGTATTTTCCTATTGAAATGCAGATCTATAAAAATTATCAGATAGCATCCACTTAAGAGAAATAAATTATACATATATTTTTCTTGATCTGGGTTACCTCACTGAGGATAAATGTTCTCAGGTCCATCCATTTACTTGTGAACTTCTTAATTTCATCTTTTGTAACAGCTGAATAATATTCAATTGTGTAAATGTACTATATTTTTATTATCCACTTATAAATTGATGGGCCTCTAGGTTGTTTCCATGTCCTGGATATTGAAAATAGAGTAGCAAAGAACATGGAGGATCACACATGTCTATAGTTGGATGTAGAGTCCTTAGGATAACACTCAAGAGTGGCATTGCTGGAAAATATGGCAGATGTATTTCTACTTTTTTTTAGGACTCTCCACACTGAATTCAGTAAGTTGCTTTAATTGCACTCCCACTAGCAATGAATAAGTGTTCCTCTTTCCCCAAATCATCTCCAGATTTGTCATCATTTGTTTTTTCTACATCTTAACAATACTAATTGGAGTAAGATTAAATCTCAAAGTAGTTTTAATTTGCATATTGAAAAATGCATCCATTACTTTTAGGAATTTTTTTTCAGTTTGTGGAATATAATTAATTTACAGTATGTCCTGATGATTCTGTGAATTTTCTCAGTGGGTCACATATCACCATCAATGACAGACACCACCTTATGCTGCCCAGATGGAAAAAAATGGTATTCAAAAATTCGCAACCAAGAAACAAACGAACTTAGCTATTATAATGTCTCACATTTAGACGTCCAATTAAAGCTAGTCTGTAGATTTAGAAAGTTCTTTACTACACTTCTACCTTGTAGGGTACAACCTGTGTTTTCTTCTAGCATTTTCAGGTTTCATATTGAGATTTTGACCCATTTGGAGTTGACTTTTGTGCAAGGTGAAAGATAAGGATCTAGTTTCATTCTTCTACAGGTAGAGATCCAGTTTTGCCAGCACCATTTGTTGAAGATGCTGTCTTTCCTCCACTGTGTGTTCTTGGCACCTTTGTCAAATATCAGGTGGCTGAAATTGTAAGTACTCATATTTGAGTCTTCTGTTGTGATTCATTGTTCTACATTTCTGTTTTTCTGCCAGTACCATGGTGCCTGTATTATTACAGCCCTGTAAAATAGTTTGATATCTAGTATGATTGTATTTAATTAGGCATTTACTGCTATAAACTTCCCTCTTAGGACTGCTTTTAAAGTATATCATAAGTTTTATTGTGCTGTCTTATCATTTTCCTTTAGTTCCTGGAATACTTTTATTTCTTTCTTAATTTCTTTGATGCATTCGTCATTCAAGAGTGTGTCTTTTGATGTTCATGAGTTTATTCAGTTATTAAAGCTTTTTCTGTATGATTATGAGATTTATTGCATTTTACCTGATAGAATGCATGGAATTATTTCATTTTCTTTTGTATTTGTTGAACAGGAAATTTCAGTTGCAACCAGCTTAAGTGAAGGAAAATTCAGAGAACAACAAAATGTATTGAAATTTAAAAGAACAACTATTCAGTAGAGACAAGGAAAGATACTTTATACTTATTAAAGGGAAAAGCCACCCAGAGGATATTAAAATACTAAATATTTACACCAAACAAGGGCACTCCAATATAGTATTGGATGAAAATCACAGATGAATGCCAACACAGTGATAGTTGGTAAATTCAATAACCCACTCTCACCAATAAGCATGTTAGCAAGATAAAAACTAATCAGAGAAACCTGAAATTAAGTGAGATTATAAATCAAATGTAACTAACGTATATCTGTAAGCCATGCAAAGAAACACTAAAGATAACATTTTTCTCTCCAGGGACCCGCATTCTGCAGTCTCCCTTTATTTAGGCTTTGGCTGTTTGTGGCCTCTTTGTGTTTAGAGGTCTTTGTTGGATGAGGGAGCTACAACTGATGAGAGTTAAGAGATGTATTACTATTCTCTCTAACCTTTGTTTTACTATGTTCTATGAGTCTTAGAAGTTCCGTTGCAGATATGTCACTTAGGTTTGCGCATCTCACATACATTCTTTGTGAGTGACCACTTATGGAGCTCTGTAATAGTGTCTGTGCAAAAGAAGTTCCTTTGATGAGTGGTGACTGACATACTTGTCTGCAAACATAAGAATCCATATTTTGTATATAGTAAGAAATTGCATTTGTCTAGGGATTTGACAAACTTAGTGCTACCTCTATGATGTATTGCCTCCCCAGCCATGTGTATATTTACAGTGCTGCACATTCGTTCTCTCCTACTGAGTGAGTTTTAAATTCAATTAGATAGTTATTGATTACTCCTAAGATAAAATTTCCACTACTGCCCCAATATAGTTTGCTGTGCCTATAATTGTTGTGGTTATTAGGCTTTAAAGCTGTGATTGGACCACTGATTGATAAAAAAATACAATGTGCCTAGAAAAATATAGCCGTAGAAATGAGAACAAAGAGCACATTTTTATGGCAAATGAAGTACATTTCAAAAGATGCATGGGCGTTCAAATACTGTAAAATTAACTAATAAACAAATACAAAAGTATAAGTGTTTATACTTTCCATCAGCAGGTTCCAGAAGTTGCTGTGGTGGCTCAGTTCTGTAGTTCTCCTTGTCTCCCTTACACATCTTGAAGCATGGCCTCTGATGTGACTTTATCCAGTGGTGTCATCAAAGTGTTCAGTGATGAGAAGGTGCACATGTCCTCAACTTCAGAGGAATTGAAGAAATGCAGGAAGGTGGTGCTGTTCTGCCTGAGTGAGGCCAAGAATATGATTTTACAGGAGGTCAAGGAATTCCTGGTAGATGATGTGGCACAGACTGTGGATGACACCTATAAGACCATTGTCAAATTGCTGCCAGATGAGCACTGAAGTGTTGTTCTCTATGAGGCCACATAGGAGGCCAAGGAGAGTCAAAGGAGAACCCAGTGTTCATCTTCTGGGTCCCTTAGACCGCACATCTTCAGAGCAAAATGATCTATGCCAGCTCCAAGGATGTCATCAAGAAGAAGCTGACAGGTATCAAACATGACTTACAGGCTAACTGCTAGGATGAGGGCAAGGTCCCCTGAACCCTGGCAGAAACTGGTTAGAAGCTACTGTCATCTATCTTCCTGGAGGCCAAGCCTTTTGGAGCTGCCTCCAACCCCCTGCCTTGAGTATCTAGCAGTCCTAGATCTACTCCTGGGTGTTGCAGACCACCCCTTTCCTGCTATACCAGAGGGACTGGGGGGATCCTAGCAGGGAGAGGGGGATCTCTTCACCCCAGTTGCCAAAAGTCCCACCCTCTCCTTGGACCATCCTCTTCCTTTTATCCCTGATGATCTAGCCTTCCAAAACTGCTTTTGATCTTCTGACTCCATTTGGGTTGAAGCAGATCAAGTTTCTCCCCAGGAAGCCAGCTTTGGGGAGGGATGTGTGTCCTTAAAGATACAGTTACTACAAATCCATCCCTCCTGGTCCCATGTTGCTAACTTCTAACCTCAATAATTACTATGTTTGTGTTTGGTTGTGTGGAAATGGAATGATGTGGAATTGACCTTCCCTGAAGAAGCTGTATGCTCTCCCTTTTCCCTTGGCCTTGCCCATTCATGGAAACAGGACCAGTAAGGGACCTTCAGTTAAAAAAAGATTAAAAGAAAAATAAAATGGCTGATTAATAAAAGAAATAAAAAGCACTTTATTCTTAAAATTTGTGGAAGTTTCTCCACAATTGACCACATATTAGGACACAAAGCAAATCTCAAAAAATTTAGGAACATTGAATTAACATTGCAAATCCTAACTGATCATGAAAGACTAACGCTGGATACCAGCAACAATATAAATGAGAAAAAGTACACAAACCCCCAAAACAAAACAAAACAAATTAATAAATTAGGAAAACTACCACTGAATGAAAATTGGAATAAGGGGATTTGGGGATTTAGCTCAGTGGTAGATTGCTGTCCTAGCAAGCACAAGGCCCTGGGTTTGGTTCTCAGCTCTGAAAAAAAGAAAAAGAAAAAAAAATTAGAGTAAGGGTGAAATTAAGAGGAGAATTAAAGAATTCAGTAAAGTGAATGAAAATTAAAACAACACATGTATCAAATTCTATAGAACACAATGAGTACAGATTTAAGATGAAATTGTCAAACCAAGTACTTATATCAGAAAATTAGAAATATATTAATAATGTAGTGATGTACCCGAAGTTCTTGGGAAACAAAGAACAAACAATACCTAAATAGAGTAGGTGGGAAGAGATCAGTGCAATCAAGGCCAAATCAATTGAAATGAAATGAAGAAAACAATTAGATATTCTAGAAAATGGATCTTGGAATAAAAAATGAAACTTACATGAGAAAATAGTATTTTCATAAAATAAATATTCATCTAAATGATAATCTACTATGTAAATCTTTGACCTACATATAAAGAATTGGTATTTGCACCTCAGTTGAGACTAACATTATTTTATTGGTTTCCAATTGACTATGACAACCTACCACTGTTTAAAAGTAGCCTAAGAGAATTTAAAATATAATGTATGTACTTTTAATTTTTGTGGCATTAAGCTGATATATCCTCTACAACTTAATAGAAATAATAAAACTCCTCACATACTACTATTCAATTTAGAAATTTACAGGAATGAAAGATAACTGCAAAAATATGATGGGAGTTTGGGAAAGAAGTGCCACATTTAAGAAAATTAATGCAAATCTTTGAAGTAAAGTTAGAAAACAATAGATGGCATTTATGTGACTGTGTTGGTGCCACATAAAGGAAGACTGACTCCTGGAGTCTTTAAGACAGAGTGATTCCAGTCTGTTCTCAGAACTGTTCCACTCTGATTTCTCTCAGTGAACTGTCCCTCTAAACAGAGGAATTTCTCTGTAATTTTCAAGCAGCTCATTCAGTCTCACATGGGAAAGGAACAGGAAACTTAAAGAAACATTAACAACAACAACAAAAAGAAACATTAACCCAGGTTTAAGGAATTAACTGCTTTTTCTGACCTCTATTGGTCTGGAAATAAGCAGGCCATCAACCTACGTCCACATGATATATGCAAATTTTCTTATGGATAATTCATTTCAGTGTCGTTCTTCCAGTCCTGATAGTTTAACAACCACACACACAGATACATTATTTTTGGTCAGGAATACACAAGTCTGAGAAGGAGAAATAGTGACCATAGTTTGATATTTAAAGCTATTTTTTTAGTGTACCTTTGTGTTCAGAGGTAAATAGTTAATATTTGATGTAATTTCTCAAGAATAGCCCACCTTCTTTTTAGACAAAATCTTTTACTGTAATCTGTACCTTATTTTGTTAGATTGTCTGATTAGTGAACCTAATATATCCACTTGTTTCTGATTCTTTAGAGCTTGAAATAGAAACACATGCCCTCTTATCTGGATACAGAACTCAGGCCTTCATGACTGCAATTGGCGAGTGTATGTTGCACCTAATTATTATTTATTAAATTGGAATTTTAACACTAAAATATTTTTCTCTATTTGAAAGGCTTTTGCAGTCACTCCAAAACATGCATTATTTTAAAAATTGGAGTACTGAAAGAGTGTAACAAATGTATATAATATTCAAACTTTCAACTAAAGCCCAGAGAGATGACTCATGAGTTAAGAGCACTGTGCTGCTCTTGCAGAGGAGAGGACCCAGGTTTGTTTCCCAGCACCACGTAGGGGCTAACACTTGTCTGTAACTCCAGTTCCAGGTCATCCAGTTTCCTTTTCTGATCTCAGCAGGCATTGCACAATATGGGTGCAGTTACATCCGCGCAGATAATATATTCATACACACAAAATAAAAACAACAAATAAAATTTTTTATATATTTTATTGAACTTCTGTGGATTTCATACACAACATCTTAATCATCTTTATAAACCTTTCCATACTGGCTTTGTCTCATAGCCCCCCACACAATAGATTTCATGCCTTCTGTCATCTATGTTAAAGTTTACCAAATCAAGTTAATGTCTCCAGACATTCTGTAATATCCAGGTGAGGAGGTGTATGACCACATGGAAATGGAATCTTTACAGGCTCCTGAAACCTTGCTCACATGAATAAATCATTTTTAAGAGCTTAATTTAAAATAGAATTTTCATAATTATTCAGAAAGGAAGGCAAGAGCTTTTGATTTACTAGCATTTTAAATCTATGACAGGTTTTTGTTATGCTCCCTAACCTCTATCCGCTACAGCATTATATGATAACATGAATATTTATATATGTACATATCTTTATTATATTTACTTAGCATTGCATTGTAAGCATGCACAATGAATAATTAACCTGTATGACTTTTTGGTGATTATATCACAAAGCTACAGGGTGAGCCCAGGTTTATGATAGCTCTTCAAAGTGGCTTAATTATCAAATCCTGAAAGCTTCTCATACAGCTAGTTTTGAGCTCCAGTCTCTTATTGACATGACAAGTGAGAATTTGAAAGCCTGAAAATATTTGCAGATATAACCCGTGTTGAGAGGAATAGCCTAGTCTCATTGATGTGATTGGCCAATCAATCTATATTTCATAGATGGCTTAAAATGTACTAACAGAGTGGGTGAATATCAAGTCTATTATCTTTTGACATTTATATTACAATTCATTTATAAAATTATAAGCAGTTTAATAGGAATGAGTGATATTCTCAGAGAAACGCTATCTTAGAAAAATTTAGTTATATGTGTAATTATGAATATTTCAGTATTTGAATTTTCTAGAATACTACTTCTAAATCTCTTCACAAAAATGCAAATTAAATGATGTTGTGGGGACCTAAAAGCCCCACCTTGCATAGGTCAGAAAGGAAGTTACTGGGGGCGTGGCCTGGCTTGCTTTGAAAGTCTGAAAAATACTTCCCCACAGCTGAGGAGTGCATGATCAGCGCCTGACCATCCTTAAGATACACCCGGGGTGGGGATTTCCAGGTGCCTTTACAAGCTCTGTAACACCTGCAATAAATGATTCCCTGCTTGACTAGGCTCCCTGTTGTGCCTGAGTGTTCCCAGTACTGGGGGCAGCATGGACCCCGTTGCATCTGAGTGTCCCTGGGTAATGGGGACCGCGTGGGCTGGCGAACGGTGTGCTTACTCATCCCCAATCCTCACCTTGCCGGACTGCGTGGGCTGGCGAACGGTGTGCTTACTCATCCCCAATCCTCACCTTGCCGAGGGTCGCGTGTTCGAGTCCCCGGCATGATGTTTCAAAATCTGAATTCAAACATGTCATGAACCTGCACAATGAAAATGTTCATGCAATAACTGAAATTTCCTTGAAGCCACAGCTGGCATAGAACTTTCTATGTACAAAAGGCTGACCTTAATCTCATAGAGATCCACCTGCTTCTGCTTCCAGATTGCTGGAATTAAACAACTGTGCCAGCACACCCAGCCCTAAACTGTGAATTTTAATGCGCAAAATTATGGCTATATATCTTTGTTCACAGTTTTGAATTTTATAATACAGCAGAATAGGTATTTGTCTCAGATCCTGGTATCAAGTAATTGCTTAGCTCCTTCCCATTCTTTTGAGACAAAACTGTATCCTTACCACTGCCACTGCTCACATCACAAGACAGGTAGGAGTGGAGGATGGGGAGAGATTTAACACTACCTAGTCGCATGTTTTCTTTTATTTTCCTGAACTAAGCTTCAAATTTGAGAGATGAGACATTTCTAGCTCCAGGATGGTTTCTGGACCACCTGTCAGGTCTCTGCTAGCAGTGACAACAATAATTTCATTAGGACAGCTCCTCTTCACAGCTGCTTACTGGGAAAATCTCTTCTACATACCCAATTTTCATTTACTCTCACAGTATGTTGAATTAGATAGGATGATGACTATTTTAGTAATGAGGACCTTACAGCTCATAAAAATTAAGCAACTCACCCAAGGTCCCATAGTATGTAATTGGTAAAGATAGAGTTCAGTTTTTCTCTGAACATGAAGATTGTGTTCTTACCTTACATGTTATGCTTCGGTGTCTATAAAATACATTGCGTTATGTGGACTCTGATCAGGTCACTTCCTCTGTTCTTCATAATGTGAAAAACAAAGACAATAATGAGGACAAGAGCAGGCTCAGTATGTGGCACTGGCTGTCCATTCTGTTCCTTTGCTTTATTTCACAGTGAATTTTAATTTGCTTTAAATAATAAATATTTTTTATGGTTTCTTTCCACATAAGTTGTCTTTACACTATGAATACATAAATTTTTGAAAAAAATAATTCAAAGATAATTACTATACCTTCTTAAGGAAGAAGAGTATGAATTTAATCAATTATGAATGATGAACTCACATTCAGGTTAATAGAAAAGAAGAAAAAGTCACACTTACTAAGTTTATTTAATGTACTTATTAAATAATAAGCAAACAAATACAGAATTATATTTTAGAATCATAGCATACAAACCCCATATAAAAACTATTTGGTATTACTTTCAAAATATCCTACAAAGAATGCTTTTGCAATTTAGTTTTTTTAATACTTCTTTAGTTGTGCATTTGTGAGTGTTTGTGTGTGTGTGCTATGTGTGGGCATGAACACATTGCACTGTTTGTATATTAATGGATAGTTTTGTGGAGTTGATTCTTTTCACCAGGTGGGTTACAGATATTAGACTCAGGATTTCTGGCTTTGTGACAAGTGTCTTGATATACAGAACTGTCTTGCAGGCCCAGAAATTCTGTTTATGCTTTCCAAATGAAATAGTAAACATTGAATATTACAAAATGAAATTACATCATAATATTTTTGTCATAAATTAAATATTGTATTACACATGTTTCATATACCATTCATTTACGAAAGGTAAAAATATTTGTTCAGAATTGGGGCACTTGTCCGTAAGCCCAGTACTTGGGGAGTGGCAGCAGAATGGTTGTGATTCAAAGCTCATATTTGCTAACACAGTTAGTCAAGGCAGAGTGGACTCCATAAAAAGCTGCCTCAAAAATTTAAAAGAAAACTCAAAAAAGGAGAAAACCTTAAACTTGTTAACAGTATCTATAGAAATATATTGAAAACACTAAATACAGATATAATGTATGTAATGAAACCATCATCTTATTTCTAACCAACTCTTCAAGTTCTGTTTTACTACATACCTACCTTTAATTCTTTTATTCTTGGAGAATTCATGACAAAGAAATATGCTTACTTGTTTTTTATGTTGCTTCAATATTTGAAAGTCCTACTTCTTAATAATATAAAAATGTGAAGTATGTATTGCTAAAGGATCGGTCCTAATAACTTTGGAATAAAGCAAATGTAATTAATTTATTATACATCTATAAAGGTAATTACTAAAGTAAATTTTAAAGTCTGTACTTTGATTTCTTTAGTCTATTTTTTATTCTTTGAGTCTTTATTAAAAAAACAGTTAAAATATCTGTTCAGTGTATTTTTAAATATTAATAACCTTTGATTTAATTTTTTCATTAAGTTTTCATATATTGTAACAAACCTCCACAAAATGTTGGACAATGTAAGGTATAGGACACTGAGTACCAAAGTAGGACTTTTTCAGATTTTTACATATTGTATTATTTTTGCATGTAATTATATTCATGTTTGCATATAAAATATAATTATTTTCATAAAATTATAATATAGTGCATATAGGAATAAATTATACTACCGTATGAGCTAAAATATTTTATAGTTCTAGATGGAGATAGATATGATTGTGTTTTCTAATTTTCAGCATATTTGACTACAATCAAGTTTTATTTTTAATTTAACTCATGTGTTTCTTTAAAATTATTAGAGATCTGGTACAAGTATAAGGATTAACTAACTAAAATCTCAAATTTATTCGTGCTAATAGTGGCTTAAATTATTTGATTTTTTAAAGCTTATTTACTCAATTGTTCTGTTTAATGAAATTCTCTTGTAGACCAAACACTGTAAGAGAATTAATGACATGAATAAATATGGAAGGATTTAGAGAGGCAGGAGAACTAGAGCAAACACAGAAGAGGAGATATTTAGGCAGGTAAAGAGACGGGACAGTAAAATTAGAGATGCACATGTGAAAAACAGGCATTAAAATTACTCTTTTATAAATGAGTTGAGTTGCTTGAAGTACTTTGATAATGTTTATGATTGTTCTTTTAAATTCTGCATTTTGGGGTTCCTTAGGGGGCTTCTCATTGTAGAGCACATGTAAACTTGTGGCAGTGATGGTACTGAGCTCAGGACCATGTCCACTCAATTAAATAAGGTCCCAGGGGGGAGGAGAGAAATGGGTGATGACAATAGACTAAGAACTATTGGAGGCAGATTGCTACTGGGTGAGGAAGAGTATGACTTACATACAGTCACTAGATGGGCTGACTAGACTCCAGAGGACGAATTTACACTGAAGGACATTTGGGTACAAATGCTTGACTGCACAGACTTAACATGTAAGGCAGAACACATGAGGTGCAGTACAGGGATAGGGGAGGCATGGATGGCAGACGGGTCTGAATTTGATTAAGAATTTTTATGAAATCAGAAAAGCGCATTAAAAAAAAAACATACACCACCACCACCAAGAAAAAAGAAAAGAGTTATTACTGGAATGAAAATAAATGGTCGCAGAATGAGGAGTGCTCCAGACAGCCGATTCAGAGTCAGAGACCCGGGGCACCAAAGAGACTGTTTGCTTCGAACCATGCCAGGAACCTTATCATGCGCAATGAGTATTCCCCTGACAATAGGCGCTACTATATTGGTTTCAAAATTGTGAACTCAGGACTTGGCAAATAAGAAAAATATAGGGAGCCAAGATTACAATGACATGATGGTGGGCGCCAGAGCAATGCAGCCCTGGTGACTCTCAGCACAAGGACTTAAACCATGACTCTGGACCGCTTCATTTTGTTAAGAATCTTGATTCCTCTATATTGTTCTGGAAATACTGAGAGTTGGTTAGAAAGATGATTTTGTTATATACATTAAATCTGTTTTTTGAATGTTTTCAATATATTTTTATAAAATAGGAGAGACAAGGTTGTGGAGCGGTGCTGGCTTGGCCACGCCTGTGCACTGGCAGGATGGAGTGGAGCTAGCCTTGCTCCCTAGGGGTACCCCCTCTCTTCCACTAGGAACCATTAACTATTGATAAGTCCCTCACAGAGTGATACAGCTTTGTAAGCTCTCTCCAGCTGTACTGGAATGTACAAGGGAAGAGTCTTGCGGAGGAAGTTACAGTCACTGTGAGTTCAAATGTGAAAATATTCTGTCTTTCCTGGAAGACCAGATTAACAAAACTCCATCCTTTCCTCCAAGTCTTACATGATTTCTGATCCTCTTCCTTGATATTCCTGGAAGTCTTCAAGGGGTGATAGAGATGTAAACAGATATTTTTCTATGTTTCCCAATTTAACTAAAAATAAAATATTAAATTGTCTTTAAATATGTTATTTGTCAAATATTTAAAATTATTAATACCAATGGTTGTTCTTGCAGAAGACCCGGGTTCAAATCCCAGCACCCATATAGCAACTAACAATTGTCAGTAACTCCAGATCCAAGGGATCCAACAGCTTCTCTGTCCTCTACGGGCATTGCACGACATGGGTGCACTTACTTACCTACATTCAGGCAATACACACGTACACATAAAATAAAAATAAAATAATTTTTAAAATTATTAATACAGTGAAATGTGATAGATATTGTTAATTTTACATGACATTCTTAAATGTGATAAAGCAAACGACCAAAATCATAACAACTAGTTGTTTAAAATTACTACTTTAGAAAAAGTTTTAATGACAAATTCTTTAATTCACTTGATCCAACTTTGATATGCTCAGCTATTCTCCAGCCATTTAGCCTTAGAATATAAACTGTGTTGTTGGAGATTCATTTAAAGAGAATTGGTGTTGAATGACTTGATGAAACTTACAGTAACCACAATGATGGCAATCAGTAAAACTGGACCCCATGTGGGTGAAGCAGGGCATGTTTCATGTTTAATGAGAAATGAGAAAATCTTGAAAAAATGTAATTTCCTGATGGTGCATTGTGGGTTCTGGTAGGATTCACCTATGCCTGGAATTTGAAGCACTTCATACTGAAATTAGACATACTTCCCCATAGGTACAACAGTGCAAAGTGGAAGAATCATCCAGTGGGGGCAAATGCCTGTCAGAGCAAGTGCCTAGAGAACCTTGTGCCTGTCAACAGGATCTCGCTTTTGCTGAGTTACTCTGCATCAAATGTTTCCTCAAACTGCAGTGTGTTCTGTTTCCATTGCACCTGGGGGGGGGCAGTGACTATATTACAGGCTGAATTTTCTCACTCGAGAGTCAGATTGAAGAAGTTGTCATGTGAAATACACCATTCTAATGACAAGAGCAGAAACATCACTGAGATTACATGTGAGTCTTAAATCACTGATTCATTCTGTTAAAACCCAAGTAAATATATACAATGAATAAGTAAACAATAAATAACAGAGATGAATCATTCAAGTGGTGTGTGGAGGTATAGAAAAATATATTAGAATAGAGTAAAAGAGAGTTCAATTCTTGACAGATGGAGAAACACATAATCACGAACCAAAAAATTTACCTGGCAATCATATCAGGCCCCAGAACCTGTAACTAGACATGTCACAGGCTGTAGGAGAGGCCCTACTACTATTACTCTATTAAATGTACATATTATTAAATTAACTCTTAGCAAATTATTGCAATACCCATAGATTAATGCATCTCTCAACTCATTATAGAAATTTGTTCATGCGGCAGATGATGATTAACACAGAGACCCATAACTGGTCAATATGTAAAGAAAAGAGACTATGGAGTGCTTAGCCCTGAATGGGCCAAATCCTTGCCTCTGAGGTTCAAGGATCCTTGTAGAAGTGGAGGCAGAGGTAATAGATAACTACACAAGACTATTAAGAGTCAGAGTTAATAGGTGACTACAAGAATATTTAGATACCTGCCCCTAATGTAACCTTCACCAAAGTTCCCTGCCCAACTTAATATATATATATATATATATATATATATATGGCATATGTGACAGCATGCACAAGACTGACGCAAGCTCAGCCCAGACAAAATCCCAGAATGTAATTGGGTATTTGGACAAGAATTCCCAACACTAATTGTAGAACTATTGGCAACCAAGAGCTGCTGGAAGAGGAAGAATAATTTTGCACCATATAGCTCAACTTAGAAAAGAAAAATAGCAATTATAAAAGAAATGTATGCTTCTATGATGACAAATATTTCCTTCAAAGTGCTGTGGACCAGGCTCTAAGAGTTGGACCTACAACCAAAAGTATTTGTGACACAAATTAGGCTTGATAAGCCTTAAAAATAATATAATGACAGAAGAAAGGAAACTGTGCAGGAGGTTTTAAGAGGGGGGAGTCAAGATAGAAGGGATCTGAATATGATCAAAAAGTATATTACATGATCAGAAATCCTATGAGAATGTTTAGAAAAAAACAATTTAACCACAGAAATCTTCCTTTATTGCACCTT
>NW_008335436.1:7626545-7634067 GCF_000622305.1 Nannospalax galili
TAAGTCATATCTAATGTAATATGCATTGGGTGTGAATCTTTTAAATTACCAGAGGCTTCTTTAGAATAAATTCATATACTAATTATATATAAATCCCATTTCAGGAAATAATAATTGCATTGTACATATATCAAATTTACATAGTCTTTAAAAAATGGATTAGTTTTTGTGGAGACCAAAAAGTCTGAAAAGCTGGGCGAGTTGGCACACAACTTTAATCCCAGTACTTTATAGCAGAGCCAGTAAGAACTCTGTGAGATTGAGGCCATACTGGTCTCTATAGTCAGTTCCACGCCAGCTGTGGCTACAGGGAAACCTTGTCCCCCAGCATCACACGCACAAAAAAGCCTCTGAGAGAAGAATGTTTCTAAAGATCAATGCCTCTCACAGCAATACAAAACTATCCTTTCCTAGAATTAAATATTTTAACCATATGATACCATCTATATTTCAAGTGGAAATTCATTTTTCTTATGAAAATTGCAAATTAGCAATGACAATTTTTAATATATTCAACAGTTTACTTATTTTACTGCACATATAAGTGAATAATATGTGTATAATTTAATGTTTAGTGCCACTTCCTATGTAATTAAAAGATAAATGCATGGCATGCCATTCCTTCTATGATTTCAAATTGTTATTAAGAATTTATTTCTGGGGCTGGAAAGATGGCTCAGTGGTTAAGAACACTGGTTGTTCTTGCAGAAGACCTGGGTGCTTAAACCAGCACCCACATGGCAGCTAACAACTGTCCGTTACTCCAGTTCCAGGGAATCCGACAGCCTCTTCTGTCCGTGGCATTGCATGACACAGGTGCACTTACCTATATTCATGCAATACACACATACACGTAAAATAAAAATAATGAATAATTTTTTAAAAAAGAACTTATTTCTAAACTTGGTTCCCCAAATCAAACTTCTTTAAGTTAAGCAAAAATAAATATTTGTGGGAACTCTATTGATTATGCTTTTGTGCTCTTTTAAACAAGACCAGCACTCAAAAGACTAGAAGAGTACCAATAATTTGAAAAAAAAAAAAGATACAAAGATTGAAGAAATGGAAACTTTTTATTGTTTTTGGTCATTTTGACACAAGATCTTCCCAGAGACCCAGCTGGCCTGGAACTTACTATGTAGACCAGGATGACCTTGATCTTCCAGAGATCTTCTGCCTATGCCTCTGGAGTGCTGGGATTAAAGGCCTACACCTGGCTGGAAACATACTTAATGGGGAAGAAAAGCATGAAGTCTGAATTCCAGGAGAATCTAGTCACATACAAAATGTTCATGTCTTTGGGAATATTCTCTATAGAATAAAGCTTCTATTAATTTAAAAATAAAAAGTATGACAAAGTCTGTCTTACATCTGCTTTTTATATAAACGCGTTGTTCATGTGATGTCACTTTTTTTTCAATTCCAGGCTTCCATGTTATTTTGATGAAATGTTCTGTATCTCCTAAACTGTCACATGATATGTCACAACTTTATGGTAAAAAATTGAAAACCACTGAATTTAACTCTCAAGATGGCAAAGACAGACAATGGATTAGATTAGTAGGCAGAAACTGGTCATTTGCTTAAATAGGATCACTATTTTGATGACTGATGTCATTGGAAAGTTCTAGTAAAAAGTGTGTCAGTATTTGTTCATTTCTACATGTCGAGATTGCACTGACTACTTACTACTTAGGTAAATTGTTTGCTATATTAAGAAAATAGGTCAAATATATGATTTATACAGAGTACTTTTCAAAGAATCCAAATGTCAACTATCAATTCTAAAATTTGCTTTGGACTCACCTTGAGTGCTATTTATGTGAAAACTGAGCCTGTAAATTTCTAAAAATGGCTGGAGGGAAGACTCTGATAAATAATGAGTCCAGAAGAGAGTTCTATATGTTGTAAAGGTTTTAAAGCTAAATAATGACAGGTACTGAGTCCCTGATTTATTCCAGACACCTTACAGTAAGTTTTTCATATGGTGTTCATTTTTATAATTTACAAAGTCTTTCATTCAATACCTTCAAGTAAACCTCTGAGGTATCTTTTTTCAAGTGTGTTGAAAATAAAGTTTACCAGCTACTCAGCTTGCCTAATAACACCTAGCAACACTGGTCAAATAAAGAATCTTCCAAAGTGCGGGAAGCCACAGCAGGAGAGCTGTTGCTTTTGTTCAGTTCATGTACACTACTGCTTGCTTAACTGATATATGTATTAGTCTTTCCAGAGAAATTGGCAGTAGGAAAATAATATTCACATGTACATACACATATGCACCACACACAGACACAAACCGACAGGTTCATTTGACTTGCAATTTTTTGGCATAGTAGTCCGCTACTGCTCTAGGAAACATGCTTGTAAATTTTGAATTTAAAATATTTCAGTTTATTAAGAGTTCCTTCTACACAGTCAAATATTACCTGATACTGTTATCTTTAGAATCACTGAAGTAAAAACTGCTACTCTAATATTTTTATTGTTTCCTACGATAAATATATGGTAAAGATAGCAAAAGGTTAAAAAGAAATATATCCTAGTTGTATGAATGGACATGACCAGCACCAGCCTTCTACACAAGAAATAGCAATGACAAGTGATTGAAAGAAACTGAGGCAGAGACTTAAACTCAGCAAGACAGTTGTAAGGATGCTATAAAGAACAACCATGAGACAGAAAGCCTCCCATGCACAGGAATACAACAAGTTATAAATTCAATACTGGATCCTGAGCAGAGCATCACCATTTGTGGGGGAAAGGAAGTTTGAGATGTTCTCAGCAGCCTCATGACCAGCATGGACTGGCAGATCTAAATATGGAATATTTCCATAGCTCTCCTAGAATTTGAGCCCAGTTTGGGGAGCAACTTTGCATCCATTTGATTCTTGCTGCATAGAGGAAACTGACAGTATTCCCTTCCACAGTACACAAAAATTTAGTTTCTATAGCTTTGAGATTTGATCCCTTTTTAGATGCCACCTTGTCTTAGGAGCCATTGTTCCTTGCATCTCTCCACCCATGAAGCCCTTAAATATTGCAACATAGTCACACAACAGATTGCAAACTTGTGTAGGCAACGATGGCCAACTTTCCAATGTGACCTCCTATGTGCCCCAAATCATGAGAAAGCTGGTGGACCAAAAGAGCAGGGAATCATGGACAAAGAGAACTGATAGCGTCACCTCCTTGGACCTGAGAATTTAATTCTGTGAGCCCACACTCAACACCCAAAGAATTATGACAATTTCTGCAAGAATCAACAAAGGCCAAGGACATATCTTTTGTGGGCTCAAACCTTCAATACCTCAGTTTCCACTATAAGAGCCTGCATTGTCATTGACACTGACTCTAGGAGGCATGAGGACACAGTTTTGTCATCTTCATTACACCTGGCAATGTTGTTCAATGTGTTTCAAAGTCACCTGTTTGGCAACTAAGGCAACAGCTAGCCTTGTTTAGTTCTCAATGTATTATTACAAACACCATGAGTATTATGTTCTGCCTCTGTGAGGCTTGAGGACTCATGTCTCTGTGAGCTGTGACTTAGCCATGCATTCACCACCACTGCCATAACCACCAAAAGACAAACTATGAAGAACCAGAAGTCTCAGTTCATGGTTGATGCCTACAGGGTCACATCTGTAATTGTAACTCATATATGTACTCCTTAGAGAGATAAATCTGTGTAACCAATTCCTCTCCTACTGTGCCTATAATAACCAGCATTAACATTCACTTCTGTTGGCACTAGTTCTGTTGGTACTAGTTCAAAATCCATTATGGCCAAGTTCATTGAAAAGTGACACTGATACATTCAGAAATACTTGTAGTCAGACCATTGATTCATTCACAGAATCTGCTAACATTGCTTAGAGCTGAAAAAAATCACATTTAATGGGATGACACTTGTGCGTACATACAGAAACAAAGCCAACACATTTATGCAACTAAGTTCCCAATACCCATGTGAACATACATTTGAAAAAAAAATTTTGAAATAGCGTTTATTTCGTAACTGCAAAGAAACATCTGATAACTACAAATGCTTAGACATCGTTCTGCGAAGTTAAGAACACAGGTTAAATGAATGCTGCATGACATTTCCCCATGTTCCCACCAATTCTGCAGAATTAGATCTCTGAATCAAAGTAATGTGCAATATGCCTTAAAAATTTTTGAAATGGGGGCTGGAGAGATGTCTCACCGGTTAGGAACACTGGTTGTTTTGCAGAAACCCACATGGCAGCTATGAACTGTCCATAACTCCAGTCCCAGGGGATCTGACAGCCTCTTCTATCCTCCGCGGCACTGCAAGACATGGGTGCACTTACCTACATTCAGACAATACTTGCATACACATAAAATAAAAATAATAAAATAAAACAAATTTAAAAATTGAAATGATGAACTTAGGAACATTTTGAGATGCAAGGGGAATGCAAAGCTATTTCAATGAACTGCTAATACATAATAATTTTAATAAAGAGAAACACAAAGAAAGACTCAAAGAGAAAAATATAAATGATTGACTGATGGTGGGAGAGGGAGAGCTACCTTTTCTTACTAGCATGACACCTGGTGGGTTGACCAGACGCCAGGTAATAGATCCCCAACTGGAAGCACTTAAGAAACATTAGACTTTGTAAGCCTGTAAAAGTAAAGACAATTATATGAGCAGGTTACCAGGAGCTTGTCAGACTCTGTTTCCATTTGGTCATGCCCATCTTCCCTGGCTCTTACAATCCCTCTGCTACCTCTTCTGTGATGGTCCCTGAGCCTTGGGTCAATGAAGGTTAATAAAGGGGAAGTGTCCAAGGAACATCATTCCCCAGACTCTTGATCTATACACTTTGGCCATCTGTAACCCTTTGTGTTCCTGGTCCTCTGCTGCATGAGGGAGCTTAATTATTGACAACTGATTTCTTAGTGTCCTCTTTATCCCTGTTCTATGTTCCATGAGCCTTAGGTGTAGAAGTGTGATACTGTAACATAACCTTATACACATGACCGAGGTGGTCATAGATCTTAATGAAAACCCCAAAACTCTCAGATCGCTAGACTAATGTGATTTTTTACTATGTGCAAATATCTTTATATTTACAGACAAATATCCTCGTCACCACTCATCAAAGAAGCTCATTTTGTAGCAGTCAGAAACTAATACCAAGTGCCACACTGGTCACATACAGACATTGTCTATGAATTGCCCAGGCCCAAGGGACACATCTGCAATATAGCCTCTATGTGTCAGCATACATAAGTCCCATGTAAACTCAGGCAGACAGTAGCCAGCATAGAACTGGGAAAATGAACAGAAGACCCCAATCTTATCTAAAGGAATGCTGGCAACTGATTGCTGCTAGAGGAAGAAGAGCTGATCTTCCTTTAAAAAGGGACTCTAGATATGTTGACTAGACTCAGCAAATGGACTTGCGCCAGGGAACGGCTGGAGGCACTGACAATGCAGTGGGAAGTAACAGGAATGACAAGAGTATATGGGCTCTGGGCGGCGGGGGTGGTGGTAAGGGAGGGTGCCATTTGGGATGGTGATATAAAGGTGATTAAGATTGTATGGGATGTTCTGTATGAAAAACACAAAAAAATAATAAAGAAATTTAAAATCTTCCAAATTTCATGGAAAATATGTATTTAATGTCACCCGTCCAATAAAAGTTTGCTGTACAAAAGAAAAGAAAGACAGTCATAGAGAACATGAAGTCAGGGAAGGTTAGTCAGTTGGTGGAGGGGAAGAAGATCTGAATATGATCAAAAATACATTTTAGGAAGTTCTTGAATCAATATGATATTTTAAATAGTAAAAATAGAAAAAGAATACACCCATGGATTTTTAAATTTAAAATTTCTCTTAACATGTTAAAACAAATTCAAATTTATAAACCAAGGAAACATGCATTTTTTGTTTTACTATCTGTATAGTAGTTTAAAAATAAATATGACATCTTTATTATTAATTCAAATGTCTACATATTTTTAAATACAAATAATAGGCAAGGATATGAATAGTAAAATTGTTGTGTTGACATTAACAAATTTTATCTAAAAGAATCTGGTTAAGACTTACTTAAAGCAAGCGTGTGGTTATTAATGGTGTTTGAAAAATATTTTCTTATATATAGTGTGGTCTATACGGTCTTGGTTATGTCTCCAAATATCCTTCACTGTGGCTCCACCCACTGGGCCTACTAAGAGTCCTATGTCTGGAAGACAGTGTCTCTTCCCCTCCCTGCAGTAATCCATTGTCAAAAGTTACTTAGGACAGGTTGGGATTTCTTAGCCAGTTCCTCATGTTTATGTGTATTATTTCTAGATTTAGCTTGTGCTGTGTGGGGAGCATTGTGGGGAGGTGCAGAGAGGAGAGGGATGTAAACACCATCAATCTGTATTGTGTGAAAATTGAAAAAATTCATAAAATATTTTTCTTACTTGTAGCAAATTTATGGAAGGATAAAGCTTTATACATAAAAAATAGAAATGGATTAAATATTGTGTTCTTCTCACTGTCCAACACATTATCATAAAATAGAATTATAAATGTTAGTAAAAAGTAAAAATCATGAATCTTCTGAGACCAGCTTGAATGAGTAAATTTTATTATTCTCATTTCTATATATTCACATCAACTAAATTCAGTCTAACAATAAATTTTTCTGTAACATATACTATTGATCTACAGTAGGATTTGTTTAGATTATTTAAGATGTATTTATTTCTATTTATGTGTATGAGTATTTTACTGCATGTATGCAAGTGCACCAAATCTGTGAAGCACCCATGGAGGCTAGAGGTAGGCAACCAATCCCTGGAACTGGAGTTACAGTAGGATGTGAGCCACAACATGCTGTTGGAAATTGAACCAGGGTTCAATTCAACAACTGCTTTTAATTCTTAAGTACTTCTCTAGACCCTTATTCAGATTTTTTTTAAAAGCAATATGTGTTTGCAACTGCCCAGAGGGGAAAAATTACCTCAGTATGCATTAGACAATCCTTTCAAAATACCTAATGATAGTTTTTCATTTAAAATGTTTTTTAAGCAAGTTTCTAGTTTGATTCACTACTGAACAATTTCTATTATACAGAACTACCTTTATTTTGAAGATAAAGAACCATACTGAGTTAAATTTTTGGAATACCCCTTAAATCAAAGCTTATCTTAGGTTCTGTAAGTTTCAATGATATATTTAATTACACTACAGGTTTATATGATTCATAATTCTATGAAGTTTTGAAAGAACATCTGTCTTGCTACACCAGAATCATATTTTTATTTCTCATTTCTCCTGCAATAGAATTGATTTAATGGAGGCAGTTTTACTGTCACGCTAATGGACTCTTACTTTGTTACTGGATGCACCAGATGGTGGATAGGTGACAATGATATAATGTTCAAAGAATCCCAGCACTTGGGAGGCAGAGGCAGGCGGATCTCTGTGAGTTCAAGGCCTGCATGATCTACATAGTGAGTTCCAGGACAGCTGGGGCTACAGGGAGACCCT
>NW_008335436.1:7634227-7642835 GCF_000622305.1 Nannospalax galili
CTCTTGGTAGCATTATTCCTTACTCTCTAATAATTTAATCATTCTTTTTCAAAAGGGGACCATACTACATAGGAGAAGCCTTGAAATAACACTATATATACTTCAGCAAAGGCACTAAACTTTTCAAAATATTTTCTGTGAACGGATATATTAAAAGACAGTACCTTTGTAGTATTCTTTCTAATATTTTCTTGACATTTCAGAAACTCATAAACTCACACACAACCCTGCTTTGTATTTGTGTTAGTCATTTCTTGTCACTGAAACTAAACACCTGAGAAAATCAACTTATTGGAAGAAAGGTTCAGTTTCCTTCCAGTCAGTGTTTATATTACTTTGTTACATTCCTTTGTGATTGAGAAGAACTTGATAAAAAGATGGAAAACTCGTTGTACAGAGAAAGTTCTCAACTTGTGCCAAATAGGAAGCAGAGAGAAAGGGATCAGGGTCTGACTATGGCTTTCAACAACATGATCTCAGTCACATTTTTCTTCCTTAAAATTGACCCCACAAACTAAAATTACCAACATCTCTCCCAAGTGCTATAAGCTGGGCACCAAGTCTTCAATACATAAGCTTTAGCAAGTGGTTCAAGATGCAAACCATAAATTATCGGTTAATGTTATAGCTTCCATCCTTCATGCTGACTTCACTATTATATAAACAGAAAAAAACTTAGTTTCTGGCTGAACTTGGAATGCAGAGTCCTGAAACTAAGTGTGAAATACAAACAATTTTGTCGCAGAATTTCTAGATTACATTGCTATCATTTCTTTAAGATAGGTATAAGTCCAAATTCCAAATATGTAATTTTCACTTAAGGGGCCTTAGAGAGGATCGTATCAATACATTTTGAGATACTGTAATGCCTCAGAAAAGTTTTATCATTAGTCATTCTATAGCTTTGTTCAAATAATTCTGATTTATTTAATTTATTATTAATATTGTTTTAATATTTTTCTTCACATTCCTTTTTTAACTTGGTGATATTCCCCTCTATTATTTACTTTAATATCCTCTTTGTACTGTTAGGAATTAAATCACTTTTAAATAGTATGAATTCTTATTGCTCTTTTTATATCAACATGCTATGCCATGGTGTTTTTTATTTATATTTAGTCAAACATTACTCAAATCTAGATGCTTCTGTGGAGATTATTTTTTGGTAAGAGATTAATATAGAAATCAATGAAACTTGATTTTGAGTCAAGTTATGCTGGATAATATGAATAGGATTTACAATAATCACTTGAAGTTCCTTTAAAATTTTTTATTTATGTTTATGTGTATGTGTATGTGTGTGTGCCTACTTAGGTGTAGGTGCCCTCTGAAGCCAGTAGAGGGCATCTGATGCCCCCTACCCCAAACTGAAGGGTGGATATGAGCTGTTATGTGTGTGTGTGTGTGTGTGTGTGTGTGTGTGTGTGTGTGTTGTACTGGAACCCCACATGGGTCCTCTGCAACAGCATCAAGTACTTCAGGTACTTTTAACACTGAATCATCTCTCCAGACCCTCTCTCGTAGTTTTTAATAGAAACAGTTTGGTATCCCACTGAAAGCAGGAATTTCAATAATATCCTTTTTGAGCTAATTCCTTAAAATCTCTCTCTCTCTCTCTCTCTCTCTCTCTCTCTCTCTCTCTCTCTCTCTCTCTCTCAGTTTTGCTTCTCTTTAAGGCCACACATCCCCCACTTCCCTATTTCATGCCCCATAAGCTGGAACACAGCTTCTCTGTTCACTTTTCAAATTTAATTCTGCAATTTTCATTTTTACTTTCCAAATATCCAGGAATAAATTTCTGGGAAGACTTGTTTTAATTTCCTTGTAGAAGGAAATTTTATTATTAATTTATGTTTTTCTTATTTTAATACCACAAAATGCTAACAAAATTAATATTTTCTGAAATTTGTGAAATAAATCATGAAATGTGTGGATAAATGTGAACATACAAATAAGTATGTGCATGTCTATGTATATATGTTTATAAAATGTATAGAAAATTTACTAATATTAATTTATTGTTCCACATAATTATATACACACATATATTTCCATTTTTTACAGCACATCCAAAATATAAAATAATCAAATATTAATTATCAAGAACAAAAGCTTATTTTCTGTACAGTTCTAGACAAAAAAAAATCATGTTCAAAGCAACGGTAGCTTTGTCCAGTGGATTTTGCATCCGGAGAGGGATAATTTCTTGTAAGAGTATACCTTTTTGTGTTCCCCTACATTAGAAAATCCAAAGAGAAACAAAATGTGGGAGAAATAGAGACAGAGACAGAGAGACTGACAGAGACAAAGACAGAGACAGAGAAAGAGAGGGGGAGGGGTTCAGATTATTTATTGACAAAATTTTTAGGGAGTGCTAATATAAAACACTAAATAATACTTAATTGAGTATTTAAAATGAGAGTATATGTCTTCAAATATGCTGAATTTTAAACATTTGAATTATTTGATACTATTTAGAGACAGAGACAGAGAGACTGACAGAGACAAAGACAGAGACAGAGAAAGAGAGGGGGAGGGATTCAGATTATTTATTGACAAAATTTTTAGGGAGTGCTAATATAAAACACTAAATAATACTTAATTGAGTATTTAAAATGAGAGTATATGTCTTCAAATATGCTGAATTTTAAACATTTGAATTATTTGATACTATTTTCTAAAATAAGATATAAAATTTAAAAAATCAGTTGCAGCTATACCTAACTTAAAGGTTCTACATACATCGACTGCAAACCATTCTTAGAAGTACAGGCAAAAACAAGAATTCAAGAAGAGCATGAATAAGTAATGAAATTTATAATGTATATGTACAAAAGGAGAAATGAATTCTGTTCTTGTATACTGGAGAATGTTTCACGTATAAATTTGAGAAAAGTATTACAAGTTTGATGTATACTTACTTATATGAAAACAAAAGAGAACATAACAAATGAACCATTCCACACCATCTAACAGAGATGCTTGGATTTACCATTTGGAAGTAAATGTATGTGCTGAGAATGAGTTTAGGGAATCTTCAACCAGGACTCTCAGAAGCACATGTGATAGAGTCCAAGTTGTCTTTCTCTTCCTTTCCTCTTTATCACCTTTGTATGTCATCTAAGGGACTCTCTCCATGTCTAATCTCCAGGAGGTGAGGAAGGACATTAAATGATTTTTGCATCATGACATTAATCTTGATGTACTTGACATACACTAGCTTTTAAAGCCTTCGATGAACTGGAGAAAGGATGGGCATAACAGTTTACATTATTGGGACTTACATCCTTGATGCATACTCATCCTGCAAAATTTCATGTGTACTTAATTTTATCCTCAGTATATACTGACTATCTCACTTCTTACCTCTGGGCTCTGCTACTTTCAAAAGCACAGCAACTATAACGCTAGCTCAGAAGAATTTAAATCAACTCTCCTCTAAAGTGAATCACTTAAAATTCATTTTCATAGAAATGTTCATGAGAAATGTCTTTCATTGACAGATCTTTAAGCATTCTGAGAATATAGTATAGCAGGTTGTTTTAAGATCAGGTTATTCTTGTAGATTCCTGAAAATGTACCAAACGGATGGAAATCATCTGCTTTATACATACAAGCTCTACATATTATCTAGGTGGCAAAATGATATGTTTTCTCTCTTTCAAAGGTAGATTGTATGTTAAAAAAATAAGTAAGCTCACATATTTCTGATTTTGCAACTCGGGGTCTCCTTCCAATCAGGGCAAAGATGGGTGACAGGGGATCATTTCAAGCTAACTTATTTTGAGAACCATTTTCTTCAGTCATTGGTACTACTTTTTATTATTTATTTATTTATTATTTATTTATGAGTTTTGTTTTGTTTTGTTTTATTTTGTTGAGACAGGCTCTCATGTAGTTCGGGTCGGCCTCCAAGTTGCTAGGTGACTAAGGCTGGCTTTGAACTCCTGATACTTCTGCTTCTGGCTCTCAAATGAAGCAAAATAATAAAGTTATATGAGCCTATCTAATAATAAAACAATGGACTCTTATTTAGTATACAACTTAAAGATGGAAAATAAAGAATCTTTGGGGCTGGAAGAGCTGGCTTTGTGGTTAGGAGTACTGGCTGCTCTTAAGAGGACCAGTCATTGGTACTTCTAGATAAATATTTAATGACTAAGGGTATAAAACAAAAAGAAAACATGGCTTGTATAAGAATTTATTTGACAAAATTTGACCTTCTGAAAATTTTAAAAAGGGATTATCTCAGGAGAGATTTTCATGACAATGTGTATAAACTAATTACATGAAATATTTATGAAAAATATATCTGTATCCAAATCTTAAATAACCTAGGTAGCTTATGAATACTACAGACATTATGGAACTTTATACATTATCATAGGTATTAAAATGGCTATCCCAAGGCACTGAGTTAAATAATCCATAGTAAGGTCAGTCCTGTCCCACATTATTGTGTCTGTGAAGTAAACACATATTTTGGATCATCTTGGACAATTCTTGCTCATGTTATGTAGTTATATCTTTACTGACAACTTTTCATTCTTTCTCATGCATTTACTGTCTTGAATCACTATGGGGTTTCTTTAACTACTTTTCTTTTCCTTGTTTCAAATATAGAAAATAAATTATTACTGGGAAATTGTGACTAGGAAAAAAATACTAGCTATTGAGTCCTTATTTAAATATTTTCTGGAGTACATTTTTGATAAGCATTACTTATTATAACTTATTATTTATAATTGAAGCCAAATATGCAATTTACCCCTTAGGAATTTAGTTGACACAAAATAAGTTGGGATGAGTGATTCAGATGACTTATGAATTGCTAAATTAATAATATTTTGACTTATGTATTAAAAATAAGTTAGTAATTGCAAAATATTTCTCTTAGTCATATTCAGAAATATATAATATCTGAGAAATTATTTCCTAGTGATATCATGTACTGATCATTTTTAACAAGAGAAAATCTTACATCCTTCTTTTAGTTAAATCAACTTAAATACAGATCACTCCATATTGGAGCATATTGAAGAACTATAGACAGGTGGTACATGACAGATGACTTTCCTAAGACTCAGATTAAACTCTTATCAAAACTATAACCTGTAGTTCTTGGCAAGCATGTTTAATTAATCTGAGAATGTCTTGATAAATGGTATCTTACTTAAACCCATAAAATGAGAGATAATGCACACTTTACATATTTCAGTTCAAATAAGCATTTTGGGTTTGTGACGACACTGTACTAACATACATCCAGTTAAAAACAAAATCCTTTATCAGATAATTAAAACATTAAAGTAGGGTAATAAATACTCATCCACAGCTTCATACAAAGATATTTAAAGATATTAACATTCTAATTATATTTATTATTTTTAAATTAAATTTGCCTTTTATCTTAAAGTATATGACTGTTCAAGAACATTCTGCTTCCTGTAGTATACTGGTTTCATGGCATGCTCAAACTTGCTCTTCACAAATCAAGTAAACTCAGATAATAGTCTTAGCAGATGACAGAATGTTTTGTTCCTTTATGTTTAAAAAAAGAAATCATTCTGTTTGCATTGCCTTTTCAAGCATTTCAGTATAAGGAAAGTATATCAGTGTTCCATCAGTAAGGGTTGACTAGGGTTATGACTAGCACAAATGATGTGAATTATTATTGGAGAAGATCCTATCTGCTCATTATGAAAAATATCACTTGTAAATATTACCAGGCAGAGCCTGATACCATTTTTAATAAACAAAGTAAACACAGGCATGTGCTTAACCAGACAATAGTGGATATATGTAGCATGAGTTGATTTACACTACAGGAGCACTTTATTTCTCAAAACTGCAGCTAACCTTCCTAAGTTATCAAAAGAACATAGGGCCAGGAAAACATCTCAACAGGGAAAGGCAAGTCTAAGGTCCTACAAGATCCCATTTGGTAGAAAAATAAAACTGACTCTCCCAAAACATACTCTGAATGCCACGAGGGCACTGTGGTGTTTATGCACCCCACACACACAATTTAAAAATGATTTTAAAAGACTGCACATCTTTTGTGAAAATATAAGGAAAAAATAGTCCAATAAATAGAAAAAATAATACATAAATTAGAAAATAGGGGTGAAACCTATTAAAATGTTCATATTAAGGAAAGAATGCTAAAGGAGAACAGAAATTGAGAAGCCACTAGTATTGTTTTCCAACACACAGATCCGTTCAGATTTGAATTTGCTTACACAAGTATGCCAGTGATTTCAAAGGATTTCATGAACTCTATGGAGGATTTTTATAATAGATTTTGAGTTTAAAGTGAAGTTAAATACACATATACAAAGTTTCAAATCTAGTATCATATATGAGAGTTAACATGTGAGGTCTGTCTTTCTGGATTTCCTAGCTCGGAATGATGACTTCCAGTTCCATCTATTAACTTCTGACTTGTCTAATTTCATTTCTCTTCACAGCTAGATAGTATTCCATTATATACATTTACTTCATTTAATTATCCTTTCATCATTTGATAATCAAAGACAAAGTTTAAATTTCCTTGCTACCATAAATAAAACAACTATGAATTTGGATGAATAATTATCTTTTTAGTAAAGTCAGGAGTCTTTTGGGAACATGCCCAGGAGTTGTAGAGCTGGATGATTTGGTAGGCCTATATCTAGAATTTTAAGGAAAATTCAAACAGATGTCTAGAGTGGTTCTCCACAGAAGTCAGGAAACTAGTAAGGTGAGATTGGGGTTGGATCACAAGGGTAAAGGAATAGAACAGAGATAAAGGAGAAAGGCGAATAATGTGAGAAAGGTTAATTGGGATGAAAGATGGGAGGGCAGGGTAGAGGAGAGAGTATGGAGAATGATAAATACCACTAGGCACCCTTGAAAATGCCATATGACAACTTCTAGTATAGAAATCTAAATTCAGATACACTACAACAGGGACTATTGGCTCTTCCATTCTTCTAGATACTAACAGGCTGCCAAATAAAAGCCCAGTTTCCCTGTATCCTCAGCTACCCTGGAACTGGCTACATAGACCAGGCTGGCCTTATTCTTATAGAGATCCTTCTCCCTGCATATATGTGCAGCACCATGCCAGGTTGAGTTACCTCTTTTCCAGGTTTTGGTCAATGGGGTTTTATTGATCTAGCCCACCAAATTGTATGGTATTGTCATGGTCTTGGTTACCCTCCAGTACTTGATGGTAAGACCCTACGGTCATAGTTGCCACATACTTGAGTCATAGGACATGACAAAATCAAGCTGGAACCCACTGGAAACCTTTGTCTCTCCTCCATAGATTTCACATATGAACCTAGTACAATTTTATCTGATTCAGTTGTGTCTTCTGGGAGCTAAAATAACAACGGGCCTGGAAAAATAAGTCCACTGATACAACAGTGGCATTAATATGTGAGTAACCGAACAATTTCTGGTTGGATTTAAAGCCCTCTCCACAAGACAGAACTAATACTTAGCACTGTTAAATAAGGGGTGGTGGGGCAGGGGGTTGTGATTACGAGGCTAAGCTATAGGCCCTACAGGTGAAATTAGTAATTACCTTACACTGCTAAATGATATAACATTAAACTACCCCCTAAGTTCTTATCTTTATATTCATGAATGCGTGCATCTCTAATCTCTTATCAGAGAAACTTTTTGCAGTAATGAAATACATGGCAATTAATACAAAGGCCCACAACTGCTCAACATGCAAAGAATAAGAAGATACTATGGAGTCCTCACCTCTAAACAGGTCATCTATATCACATCTCTTCTCCCAAAGGCTGCTTATGGAAAAGGAAACAAAAAGACTATAAGAACCAGTAGTGGATATTTGCAGTAAATACCTTATTTGTTTAACATGTCAAGGTCTTTATACATATGAACTCACAGTGGCAGTGGCTCTATGCACTGACTTGAACAAGATCAAGCCACCCAAAAGCCAGTGGTGAATGGGGCAGGGGATCATCAAGGACCACCCACGGCTGACTACCTCTTGACAACTGATGGCTTTGAGGTAAGAAAAGTTGCTTTCTTCAGGGATGCAGTTCCTGGGAAAAAAATCCCATGCTTTACTAGATAGTCATACACCCATATTCAAGGAGGCAGCCTCTGTTTTATAAAAAGTAGTGGGTTTTTAAAAATATCTTATTTTTTATTTTTTAAAATATTTTATTATTTTTATTTTATGTGTATAAGTGTGATGCTTGCATGTAAGTGAGTACACCCATGTTGTACAATGTCTGCAGAGGACAGAAGAGGCTGTTGGATCCTCTGGAACTGGAGTTATGAACAGTTGTTAGCTGCCATGTGGGTGCTGGGATTCGAACCCGGGTCCTCTGCAAGAACAGTCAGTGATCTTAACTTCTGACCATCTCTCCAGCCTCAATATTTTATTTTTATTTTATGTGTATGAATGTATTTCCAGCATGTATGTGAGTGCACCCATGTCGTGCAATGCCACAGAGGTCAGAAGTGAGCTTCGGATTCCCCTAGAATTGGAGTTAAGGACAGTGGGTAGCCGCCATTTGGGTGCAGGGAATCGAACCCTGGTCCTCTGCAAGAGCAGTCAGTGCTCTTAACTGCTAAGCCA
>NW_008335436.1:7643271-7647412 GCF_000622305.1 Nannospalax galili
TGTTATAGGTTACTTGGTGACAGGTGTTCACAGAGCTATATTTCTTTCAGTATCCTTAGAGAATAACTCAATTTCCTGACTTTCTCAGCTTCATATAATTTCTTTCAAAAACATTCTTGGCAAGAGGAGACTTATTTTTTTACACCACATCATTCTCATGCTGATTCCATTTTTCACACTGAATAAATCAATGATTGACTGAAAAATGCAGAATATTATCTTCCTATATTTATTACTTTTATTTTATGTGTATGAGTGTATTGCCTACATGTTTATAAGTGCACCCGTGTTGTGCAGTGCCTGAGGAGGTCAGAATATGGTATTGGATCCCTTGGAACTGGAGATATAAGCGATTGTTAGCCATCACTTGGGTGTTGGGAATGGAATCCAGGTCCTTTGCAAGAGTAGCCAGTGCATTTCACTGCTGATTCATCTTTACAGCCCTGTCTTTATTTAAGAATTAACTCATTATGAAAAAAAATTCCATCTATAAATTTAAATCTCTCAGCACCTGAGAACAGATCCAATAGTTCCTGAGGTTTCATTATTTTCCCTAACCTAGAAGCATAGTGAATGTATTTTCAGATTTCTTTTCCTTCTATTTATCTGTTTCTACATATAATACAACCCAACTAATGGTTTGGTTGCCCATTATGTACACTGTTCAAAGGAAAAATTAGCGTGATTCTAGTGTAATTATATTTCAAAAACACATTCATAACCTGGTGGGGTTTGGGGAGTAATTTTTCATCATAATATTGCTTTGACACATTAACGCACATAGTTAATGTAAGGTAGGGAATGGGATGCCTTTCAGAGACATAAAAGTTGAAAAAAAACAGTGAATTGCAGTAAGATATGGCTGGACACATAAGATACCACAGAAAAAGAAATAAATGCTTAAGGAAAGTTTAGTCACTAGATTTGAGGATCAAGATTTGGAAACAGTTAAAATAAAAATCCAAATATCAAAACTAGTATACCAGGTCATAACAGTTCTACAGCATATATGAAATAGTGTGTACTGAGTGCGGGTAAAAATTATCTCTATGTCTAGCCCTCCCTCTATACCCTCCCCATTTAAAGTACCCCCATTTTTCACATTTCTCCCTTGATAATACCTATCTCCTATGGTCCCACCGCTTTAGAGCTCCTTCTTCCACTTCATCCCCATAGTTCCTTGTATACCCTTCCTTTGGAGGGAGAGAGGAAATATAAATAATTCTTACTGTAAAAAAGAAGATGAAATTGTATTAGTCCAAAAACCTACTGACGTATCATACAAACAATATTTCTACATTGTTCAGAGTGTATAGCTGAAGGCTATATAACAAGAAGCAGTGCTAGACAGGAGAAAATGTCCTTTGAGATTTTGGCCAGGGTAGTCTAAAAGATTCCCAAATTATACAGGCTATTGCCACAGCCCTTGCTTGCCTCCCAGAACCTGGAGGTAAGTCCCTATTGCTGAAGACAGGACATACTTCAGGCACAGGATTTGGAGCATTTGGAGCTGGGAACGATCTGGAAACTACCTCTCCTGAAGGCTAGATCTCATAGCTTTGGAGGGCACTATGTAATCTCCTAAAGGAGAACATCAATTGATGGTCCAGCCTCAGCTTCAAGGCCTAAAAATCACATCAATGACCTGCACAGCAAACAATATTGATGCAATAGTAGCACTTTCTTCTTGGCGTTAATCAATAGCTACCTAATTGGACTTAAAGCCCACTCAGTGGGAGGAAAACTCATGTGTGGTACTGTAAACATAGCTCAATGTCAATATACATGGCTACAGAGATCATATATCTTAGAGAAAACCCAAAGGCTCTCAGATCCCTTGAGAAATGTAATTTCTTACTATGTACAAAATATGTATCCTTATATTACTTTGCAACAGATGGAGATTATTTCAGAGTTCCACAACTGGTCATCCACGGAGATTGTTCATGAATTGCCCAATCCTAAGTGGCACATCTACAATGAAATCTCTACTCTTAATGCTCACAGAGCATAAAACAAGGGGCAAAGAAAACACTAATGCTTTCACTCAGTTCTCATCAATGAAACTCCCTCATGCAACAGAGGGCCATTAACACAAAAGGAAGGTCACAAAAGGCCAAAACACAGAAAAAAAGTCTTTAGATTGTGAGTCCTTGGACAGGACTCCTATATTAAACTCAACCCACCCAAGGCTCAGAGTCCATTTTGGAAGAGTCGGATGGAATGATTAAGAGCCAGGGAGGACATGCATGATCATATGGAAAATGGAGTCCTACCGGCACGTGGGAACTTGCTCAAATGAACCTGCATCAATGGTTTCATCAGACATAAGATTCATACAAACTCAATCGTACAAAACCCCAGCACAGAACTGTGGAAATGGGCAACAGGCCCCAATCTTAGTTAAAGAATTGTTAGCAGCCGATTTCTGTAAAGTGAGGAAGAGATGATCTCCTCAAAGGGAAGGACTCTAGACTGACTGACTAGACCCCAGTAGATGAACTTGCACTGAAGGACTTCTGGGCACACTAACTTGACATGATAGTCCTAAACACAAATGACAGAATGTGTGAATTCCTTTTCATGAGTTGTTACTCTGTGAATATTACCAACCTACAGAATGTCTTCACATGTGTTTGCTGCTACTTTATGTGGAATGTATGTATGTGTGTATGTGTGTGTGTGTGTGCATGTGTGTGTGTGTGTGTTTTAATTTAATAATAGATTCCTAAGACTACTTTCGTCTTTAAAAAAATTAGGACAGATAATAGAGGTTTGACAGTTATTATTTGAGGATTAAAATATTTTTGAACTTTTATTCACAAAAATCAAACCATCCTTTTGTTTCTGGGGTTTATCCTCTTCATCAATTTTTCTCTTTTCTCATACACAAAATCTTTATGGAGCCAAGAGTAGTAGTTCTACTTTCTGAACAGTTTATAAGTAAGACTTCAACACATATGACTTCTTGCAGTTTTCTATTTATTAATCTTTGCTGGTTTATTGTATTATAATTCAAAATAAAAGAAGAGAAATAAAGAGAAAAAAGCCTGACATAACATCCTAAAATCCATTGAATTTGATGTCATATTGTTGTTGATGTTTTGTGGATTCTGACTCCATAAAAGAATGTCTGATGGTTGGTAGGCCTGTGGATAATTACTAGATACATAAAGAGATAGGTAGATAATATGTAGATAGATACATAAAAAATAGATTTTCTTCTTTCATTCTTTCAAAATGATAGACTAATTTTAGAAAATCTAAATGTGCTAAAAAATATCAAATTGGAGGTTACTGATCCAAAGCCTATTTTTCATTGATTTACAAGCTAAACAATATTGGGTAAAATAAAAATATAAAATAGTATTAAGCAACTCATTACAAATCTATACTTTCTTTTGCTCTGAAGCATTTGATCGGCTCATCTTCATTCTTCTTCTGGTTAGGCACGGAGTCAGCTGATGAGCAGCAGCAATCACTTCCTGTTGCACTCTCACTACAGGGCGTGTGTTCTTCTCTCAGTAATACTCAATTAGCTGTGCAGAGAGAAAGCTTAGTGTAGGAGATCATACAAATCTATACTTTCTTTTGCTCTGAAGCATTTGATTGGCTCATCTTCATTCTTCTGGTTAGGCACGGAGTCAGCTGATGAGCAGCGGCAATCACTTCCTGTTGCACTCCCACTACAGGGTGTGTGTTCTTCTCAGTAATACTCAATTAGCTGTGCAGAGAGAAAGCTTAGTGTAGGAGATCCAAGGTGTTTATACATTTCCTGATGTGGCATAGAAGATTTCAGGAAGCATCGTATTTTGAGTTAGGCTTTGAAGTGTAGAGAAAATATAGGTTCTTGATGTGGGAAATATTATTGTTACAGGTACAGTAAAAACTATAGAGAGGAAGAAGGTAGAAGTTAGCCAGGAAGCACTAACCAACAAGCGAGTGCAGAGCACTTTATTGACTCAGTCTACCTCATATTTTCTCATCACAGTTTCAGTGCTTAACCTTTATCCAATCAGCATGTCAGGTCAAAAATTACTTTTAGAATACCAAAATTGTTTTGCCTAGCATATAATTTCAGAATCCAATTCCAAACATGTTTGCTTTCTGTTTGTAAACAATACTCTGTCCTGAGCAGCAT
>NW_008335436.1:7648091-7656990 GCF_000622305.1 Nannospalax galili
GTCATAATTGACGAAAACAAACAGTTAAGGTATTTAGACATAATTGCCTGTTTTATTAATTAGCTACATAGACTAAAATTGTTTTAAAATTGCAGCAAAACTAGAAGATGTATTTTACTTTGAAGCAACAAATTCTTGCTTCATGTAATGGTAAAATATAATTACGTATTATTTTTAATTTCTAAAATTAAATCTATGCATTCTTCTGTTGGACCCTACAACATTTATTGTTTTTCGTGTGATTATAATCTTCAGTATAATTTGTTCTAGGTTTTTTGAAATATACCTGTGTTCTAATTTGTTTTTGATACATTAAAATTAAAAATCATAAATTTCAAAGAGAAACCTTAAAATGTACAGCACCGTACAATACACACTGTGTAATGCCTCAAGTCAAAAATATTTATCTTAAAAATAATTTAACATTTTTTCCCATTACTGGGGATTGAACACAGGATTTGCAAGTGCAAGGCTTGTTTTTGAACACTGATAATATCTCCAGTCACTCTGCTTTATTTTATTTTTTTTCCTTTTAATTATGAGACAGAATTACACTATGTTGTTTAAGTTGTACTTATACTAACTTTGCTGTCCTGGAAGACCTTGATATCTTCCTGCCTTAGTTTCCCAAGTAATTCGATTACACATTAAATAAATAAGCCTCCTTGAGAGCTAGTATTTTGTTATAGTGAAAACCTTAAAAATCCTTCCTTGTCACTCAGTCACTCAGAGCTTAGGGTCCATTGTGGAAGAGGGGCAGAAAGGCAGTAGAGCCAGGAGTTGTGATTAAACACAAGGAAACACTTTTCCAGGTTTCTGGAGACTTGCTCATATGAACTTACAGCAATGGTGACAGCATGTACCAGACCCAGGCAAACTCAAGCCAGACAAAAATTCAGCATAGAAATGGGGAAGTGGTTATGTAGCCCCAAATTTAACTGAGGAACTATTGTCAATCAGTATCTACTGAGAGGGGGAGACTGGTTTTCTTTTAATTAGTAATGCTAGTAGATGAAATGCATGGACCCAAACTGAGGGACATTTGGGGACACAAACTTGTCTCAGTATACCTTAACAGATAAGACAGATGGCATGAAATTCAGTGTGAGGGCTATGGGAGAGATGCAAATATGGGAGGGGGTTAAATATGATCAAGATTCATTGTATAAAGTTCAGAAAAATTCAATAAAATAAAATTTAAAAATTCTGTCATTAAGCTTATTGCAATGAGTAGACATTATAGATGCCTATAGTCTCTGCATATAACAGCAGGCTACATTTTCCTATTTAATCCACAGATTAGTGCTTACCTACTGATGAAACTTTTCCTGCACTGTCCCTCTTCTTCTTAGCTTCTGGTAACCATCACTCTACATACACTCTGTATGGATGAGATTATTTTCAGATTCAATATATGACCGACATCATGCAGTACTTGTCTTCGAGTGCCTGCTTTATTTCAAGGATCTGTTGTTCCATCTATATTGTTGCAGATAACAGGATGTAAATCATCCTTGTTCCTGGACAGCATTCATTGTGTACATACCACCTATTCTTTATTCAACTTAGTTGATGAATACTTACCTTTTATTTATTTCCTCTCATGAGTGATGTCGCAGAAAGCATAGGAGGTGCACAATTCTTTATTGCAATCAGATTACATTAACTTTATGTACACATCCAAAAGCCAGGAAGGTGTATCCTTCTGTTCTGTAAAGAGGCTTGAAATTGTTTTCTGCAATGGTTGAACTACTTTACATTCCCATAAACGGTGTATAAGGGTTCCTTTTCTGCACATGCTTAATTTTACTTTCTACCTTTATTTACTTAATAAAACAAATCCTTAGTGGAAGGCAGGACTACTTCATTTTGGTATGTATCTGCATTTCACTGATGATTATCCATACTGAGCATTTTCCCATATCTACTTTGCCTTACAATTGCCTTATTTTGAAAGCTATATGCGTAGGTTTCTTACTCATTTGCTAATTTACACTATGTGGGGAGTGTGTGGGTGCATGCCCCTGCCCTTGCATGAGAATAACAGAGAACAATGTCTGGAATCTTTTTCTGTAGCTCTATGCCTTTGCACCTTGACACAGGGTCTCTCAATGAACCAGAAGCTCTCCATTCTTGTTAGACTGTTTGGCAAGTGAACTTTCTTTTATTTTTTGTCATTTTTGTGTATTTCATACAGAATATCTCAAACAATCTTAATTATCTTTATTTCCCTGTCCCCACAGGCACCTTCCCACATCCCCCCACTGGAACCCATATATTCTGTCACCGATATTAAGGCCCTGGTCAGGTAACTCTAAGAATCCACCTGATTCTATTCCCTAATTCTTGGATTTTAGGAAGACAGAGGATGTTTTCTTGGGTGGTGGGGATTTGAACTGAGGTCCTTAGGCTTCCAGAGAAAGCACTCTTACAAATGACTCATCTTCCCAGCCACAAATGTCCATGTTATACCACAATATGTTATTAAATTAAAAGAGTTAAGTAATACCAAAGCAACAGTTCAATATATTAAAGCATGATAATGTAATAATGGAAAATTTTATTTCACAGGTAAAATATCTTCATAACTATTAGAATTTTTGCTTTGATATTCATATTATACATTATATTTGCCAATTTATGTGATATATAATATAATGACCCTATGGTTTTATTATTTTGGTTGTAACATTTGAAAAGAAAACATCATAGAATTGAAAAACAAGAAACCACAAGAGTTGTTAGCAACCTCTCATTTGTTGAATTATTTAGGATTTCATTAATAAAAATTTTTATTTTTACAAGTTACATAGAATATATTTTAAGTTATGGAGGGAGTTTTATTGTAATTCTCAAACTATTTGTAGTGAAACTTGTATTCTTTTTTATTGTTTTTTTTATTTCATATAATTTAATTTGAAGTTATTAGATCACCTCCCCTGTCCCTTTCACCCCCCACCCAATTTAATGTACTTTATTATACATATAATAAGGCCTACATATTGTGTATTCTTTCTCTTGTTCAAAAAACACTCCTTGCTTGCTTTTCCTATTCAGTTTACAACATCACATGCCCACTAGCAACTCCCCTGGCTTTATTGGGATCCCAGTGAATTCATTTGTGACACTCAGCCTTCTTAGTACCTAACACTCCCTTCTAATACCTTGTAAAAATCAAAATCTTAGCAACTCAGAAGTGGAAATCTCTTTCTCCTACCTAAATCTCAGCCTCTTTGCTTTCCTTTTTGGTGGATTGCAGTAAGTTGCACTTCCAATACTCATGATACCGTAGATAAGCTGCTAATCTACTCTTTCTTCTTACCTTGTTAATTACAAGAATGGATCCTCCTGAATTTATCTGACCTTTTGACTTTAGCTGCTCCCGGTTAAATTTCTGATATTTCATAATTATATCACATATAACTGTCCAACAATATAGAAATTAAAATTATAAATGTATGAGTCATATATGGAATAAAAACTGTATTAAATTTATTTAATTCAAAATGTATTATTCATTTCAAAATTAATATTCAATTTCTAGTATGTATGTATGTTACTGAAAATTGACAGCAGGACCCACTCATGCCTAGCATGCCCTGTGTCACTGAGCTACAACCTCAGCCCCACTTAAAATTTCTAATCAATTCTAATCAGGCAGTTTTGAAGATTTTATTTTAGCATTACAAATATTAGCAATACTTAATTTATATATCTAATTTATACTTGTAGCTATATACTTATATATTTATTTAAATATTTCATTATTTTTATTTTATGTTTTTGAACAGATTGCCTGCAGGTAGTTTTAGGTATACCCATGTTATGCAATGTCATCAGATACCAGAAGACAGAATCGAATCCCCTGGAAGTGGAATTGTGGAAAGCTGTTAGTCATTATGTGCGTACTGGGAAACAAGCCTGGATCATCTGTAAGAGCAGCCATTGCTCTTAACTGCTGAGCCATCTCTCCAATCCATATCTCCATATGTATACATATTTTTAATAGTAACTATTACTTTATTACTAATTTTCTTCATCACATCTATAAAATGAAATTTTTATAATCAGTTATGCATTCTATTAAAATAGACACTATACTTTTAAGATTTAAGCTTCTAAAATTATGTGTATGTTGTGTGCATGTGCATGTGGATATGTTCACATAAGTGCTAGTGGTCTTGAGACCTTTGATTCCATGAAGAAGGAATTAAAGGTCATTGTGGACTACCCCAAATGGGTGCTGGTAGTTGAATACAGGTCCTCTTTAAGAGCAATATGAATGTTTAGTTGCTAAATCATCTCTTCAGCCCCTAGAAATTATATTTTTAAAAAGCAGGGGCAGTGGCCAGTATTGTTTTAGTGTCTATGTGACCCTTTGATCAACAGATTTCAAGAATGGGACTCTTGGTAGATTAACCATGCTCGGTGTATTGACTCATAACAATTAAAGAAATAATTCTGGAAAAAGAAACCCAGACTACTGTTTTTGGAAGAGGTGGGGAGGGAACATATTTAATATTAAAAAGAAAAGAGAAAGCATCCTCTGTTGGAGGATATATAAGTATGTTTTATTCTCTGGAGATACGAAATTGGAGGTTCCACAGTATGATGGGGAAACTGGAAGACTTTACAACTTTAAAATTCTCTTCTTATGTTGGAGTAAAGAAATTCTATGAATATCAGTTAAAATTTGAATCTGAATGATCCCTGCAGGGTCCTGTGATAACAGCTTTGTTTCCAAATGTCAAGTTTTCAAAAAGTGAAAGAGAGAGTGAGGAGTAATTCTAACAGCCTTCATGAAGAGCAGAATGTAAACATACCACTATAGAAGCTTCTTAAAGTATATACACATACATTATAGAAAGAGACTAAAAGGAATTACCTTATAACAGACATCATAGGCTAGTGAGAATAATCTTTGATGCCAGTAATAGAGTCCTGATCAAAAATATGTTGATCAGGGGCACCAAAGACCCTCATACAATGCAAGCCATTGCTACTGCCCTTGGTTATGAATTAGAACTGGATGGTAAGACCCTACTGCTGAAAAGCCTGCATAGATGGACTGTAAAACAAGGAGAAATCAAGCTGATACGAACTTCAGAGTCTCATCTCTACTGGCTAGTGTTGATGGTGTTGGCAGATGTTATGGATACTACTTGAAGGAAAAATTAATCTTCAACTACCCAGCTGTGGGTTCTGTGTCGTACAATAACTGGCCTGGCAAGATATGTCTACCAGTGCAATGAAGGTATGTATATTATGGGCATAACCAAATAAATACTTTTTACGTGTATGTAAGGTCCATTTCCTAGGATGGCATTCATATCTGTCATTGATATCAGATTTAGGAACCTGAGGCTGGACAGAACACATGACACAGAAGAGAACATAATACTTGTCTTCTACTAAATAGTTATTGTATGTATTAAAGTGACTCCAAGTAGCTTATACCAATAGATTAATGCATCTCAGAACCCTCATCAGATAACTTTTCTTATGAATCATATGGTGATTAAAAGAAACTCAAAACTGGTCAATGTGCAATGAACAAGAGGCTGTACAGTGCTTATCCCTGAATAGGACACCTATATCAAGCTTCTGCCTCCCAAGGCTCAGGGAACAGTGTGAAAGAAGAGGTGGAAAGATTGTAAGAGATGGAAGAGGCAGAGATAGTGGATGGCCACAAGGAAATAGAATTTTCCAGACAGCTACTTACACAAACCCAGAGCATTGGTGACAGCATGTGAAAGTCCCATGCAAACTCAAAAGAGAAAAAAAAAATCCCAGCATAGACATGAATCACTGGATAAGAAATCCAAATGTAACCAAATTAAATTGTAGCCACTGATGTTTGCTTGGAGGGGTAGAAAGAGTTTCTTTTAAGAATGGGACTCTTGAGATGTTAACCATGCTCCAGTAGATGGATCCACACTGAAGAATATTTTGGACACAATTAGACTCTATGGTCATATACACATATACATATATATGTGTATATATGTGTTATAGTTTTAATTATAGTTATAGTTATATGTAGTGGTACAGTTATACATATATATATGTATTTTACTTTAACTGGTTTTGGTCAATAAGTGAAGGTGTCGATAGGAGAGAGGATCTAAATAACATCAAATTTTCTTGTATGCAAATCACAAAAATCAATTAAAAATAAAATTTATAAAAACAAAAAAAGTAGAAATTTCCAAAATAGAAATGATATGTTAATGGGTCAACCCTGGTTGTTACAATCTTTCTACTCCTTCTGCAATGGACCCAGAACCTTGGGTGGGTGAGATTTAATTCAAGTCCTATCCAAGACACACTCTGTAGTCTAATATTCTCTAAAACAGCCCGTTTTGACCTTGTATGTACATCACATTCTGCTGTATAAGGAAGGTTCACTGGTGAGAGTTGAGGGATGCACAATAGTCTCCAGCCCCCAGTTCCACTATGTTCCCTGAGCCTTAGGTGTCCAGATTCTACTGCAGATATGTCACCTAATAGTGAGCATCTCTCAGACGTATAATCTCTGTGTGTGACCAGTTGTGTAATGCTGAAGTAGCCTCCATCTACTGTGAAAAGAAACTTCTTGATGATTGGTGTAATGTATACTTGTGTGATATGTCTGTAAGAGATATGACAGAGATAAGGTTTCCTCTAGTCATGTATATTTGGCTATAATTACAGTGTTACCCATTAGTTCACTCCTATTGAGAGGGCTTTAAGTTCAATTAGACAGGGAAGCAGAAGCTGTCAGGTTACTGGAAGCTTGCTCATGTGAACTTGTGACTAGGGTGGTATCCAGCACAAGACCCATGTCAACTCATTCAGACAAGTGCCCAGAGTGGTGTGAGGGAAATATCTTAGGAACTATTGGAGTCTGATTACTGTTGGATGAGGAAGTGAAGATCTTCCTTAAGATCTATAGATAGACTGAATAGACTCAAGTGGATGAACTTGCACTGGACTTATATCTTGGTAAAATGCTTGAATGAATGGGACTTAGCATGTATGTCAGAATTCATGATGCCCAGTGGGGGATGGGGTAGGGGCATAGATCAGGGGAAGAGGGCCTTAATTTGATTAACAACTGTTGTATGAAATATGCAAAAGCTCAATAAAAATATTTTTAAAAATAGGAGAAACAACTGAAGGGTCTTGAGAGCTGTGATCTCATCAGTTTATAAATCCAATAATGGAATAATGATTTAATAGACTCAAAGAGTTAGCAACCTATAGGTACCATATACTTGGCATAGGTCAATTGGGACTTGAGACTCTCCAAAGATAATTTATTTTGGCCCAGGCGGTTTGCCTCCCTCCCTCCCTCCCTCTCTTCCTCCTTCCCTCTATCCCTCACCTCTCAATGATATAAGTGAACAGCTTTTCTACATCACACCAATCTACCATAATGCACTATGTCCCCTCGGGATCAGAGTAAACATAATTGCAGCCACAGACAAGACACTGAACACAGACTGATCCCTCCATATTGTTTGGCAAAGTCAGGCTTTCCTGCTGTAAGTTGATTTTTCCTGGTTATTTTATCACATTGACAGAGTACTGGCTGACACAGGATCATTATTTATGAGCAAATATTAATAAAATGATACTATGTTCATAAATTTTAGCATGATCTTTGATATTTTACCTGCTAATCTGTAGCATTAAAAATATTAGGGATACGTTTTTCATGAGAAGACAGTTTGAAGAAATTAATGAAATAAGTGGAACAATTACTTATTGACATTTATTTTTTATGGTACTGGAGGCTAAGCACACGGCATGCTGAACAAATACTTAATCAGTGAGCCACACTGTCTGCTGTAAAATTAATTCAGAAATCTAGCAGATGGTGAAAAGGACAAATTTAAGGTCTGTAGAGCTTCATAGATTCTCTTTTCTTCCAATTGCAGTGTTGTATATTTTTGTGGGGTTAGGAGAGTTTGAATAAATTGATAAAACCATAAAGGGCTGTTCATGACATACTGGGTACACTTCAGTACCAGCAGGGATATGATGGATGCATGTCTGATGAGGTAAGTTCACAAACAATGGAATACATAATGAATGTTGAAGGAAATAACAATTGGAGCAAAGACTGTTAAAAATATAGATGAGTTTACAAAATTGATGCAAAGCATATTGGTTAGTGAAAATATATCATAGATTGAATTTAAAGCTGTGGTTATAATGGGATGCCAGCTTCTTTAGTTCAAGTTTATGTCATAGTATATTCTCAAAATTATAAATACTCATTTTTCTTTTTAACAAATTGTGTGCAATCCAACATAATGTCTAAATATTAAATTAGCATATTCTATATAGAAAGAATATCAGATTTTACATATTTTGAGAAATATCAGCTGAACTGTCCACAAATTCTTCCGTAATTCCAAAGACTAGAATATGTGGAAGTGATAAAATAATATGTGATAATGCTGAAAACCTTTGGATATCCAGATAATGTACACTAGTAAATCTGTACCAGAGAGATGCGAAACAAACACAAGAACGTTAAATACCTTTTATATTTTAACTACATTTTTATTTCCTTTTTGCGAATGTTTGTGTGTGTGACTGTGTGGGTGCCAGGGCACATGTGGAGATCAGAGGATAACTTGAGGAAGTCTGGTCCTAATTCTAAAATGTGTGTCCTAGGATAGAACTTGAGTTATCAGGAAGTGCTTTTACCCAATCAGCCATCTTGCCACTATAGCCCGGGAAGTAAAATATTTTTCTAGTAAAATAAATGAAAAAGCCTAAGAAAACAGGACAGAAAAGGACTTTTTATAGATTAAAAATGTATTAGTACACACACACTTATATGTAAACGCATATACATATATATATGTATATATATATATTTTTTTTTTCATACTATGGAAAATGC
>NW_008335436.1:7657012-7657687 GCF_000622305.1 Nannospalax galili
AGCTTTGATAATATCTAGTACACCAACGTTAGGAACACCTGAGTCTCACATCCCCATTTCCTAGGCGTTCAATACTTTTGTAGGCTTCTTTCTCTCAAACAAAAATAAGAATTTTTCTCTTTTTTTCCCTTTGATCTTTTGGGGCAGGGTCTCCCTGTAGTCCCAGTGGGCCTGGAACTCACTATGTAGACCAGGCTGGCCTCAATCTTACAGAGATTGGCGTATCTCTGGCCCACGTGCTGGGATTAAAGGTATATGTCAACATGACACGTTTGAAATTTTCTTAATGAATAACGGAAGAAAATTAATATTAATCCACTTTTCAATTTATACATAAACTGCAAAGAGCTGTTTAGATCTTATGATGCTCTAACAATGCTCAGAATTTCAAGCACTACAGTTTTAATTGAAGAGACTGCTTACTTTTTCTGAACCTGTTAAGTCTGCATTCCTATTGCCACCTATTTGAACATGACAGAGAAAAGGTTTGAACCTTTTAAATTGTTCTTATGTATAAAATCTACCTGGGGATCTGGTTAAATTACTAGTCCCTAACCACTTAAAATTTAATGAGGACTTCTGAATTACACTGAAGAATTTACATTTAATAGTCAAACAGATATTTAAAATAAAATATGATTTAAATAAATGGTTTTTTTGGATAAAGGCTGTTTT
>NW_008335436.1:7657918-7660830 GCF_000622305.1 Nannospalax galili
AGTACTTAGAATCCAAACCGATTATAATAATTGATCTATTTGCATCTTCTTAAGGTATACAAATTATCAAGATATCCATAGAATGAAAGCAAGCCCATCTTCAACTGTTGTTTTTCAATCAACAGAATCCCATCTGGCTAATTAAAATGGAGCAAACTTTTACAGAAAGCAACTGGGCACCACTCATAATTACCAGGTGGGCATGACACCAGGTTGTATATAGAAGATTGACCTTTCTAATCACATTGCAGAGCAGATTTTGGTGATATAAAACCTTGCAGCTGCCAATCCCCAAATATAGCTTGAATTGCCAGTAAAACCCATACTTATTACTGTGTTCCTTCACCCCAGGAAGTTTGCTTTCCTAAAATTATTGCCAGGGGTAGACTTCGTATGCTTCTGTGGTTATTTGCACCACCAAGTCTTAGTCCAATGTTGAACTTGTTTATTTTATTGTTGCTGTTGAAGAGAAGCCATATATCCATTTAATAATTTCAAATAAGTTATAATTGATGATATTTTAAGGTAATAAATTTGGAAGTTTTCTCTTAACATCATAACTTGGAGTTTTGTAGACACATAACAGTGCATTTAAATGCTGAGCAATAAAGCTAATAGCAAATACCTTCAGGTTTAATAAGGACGTTGATAGCATCTAGAGCTTCAAACAGAAATGTACTCACCAGAATTTCTTACGTTTCATGTGTAGATTTCTGGGGAAAAGTATATCAATCTCAGCCCTGTTGGCTTTTTGAGTCTGATAGATCCTTAATGCAATAGTTTATTATGATATGCATAATCAGATGTTGAACAGAATCCCCATTTCTTCCCGCTTCCCAGTAAAATACTCCAAATATTCACAGGTAAGACAAAATAGAAATGTTTCCATTCATAGAAAAATGTTCAAAATTTACTCAAGTTTAGGATACTGTAGTGCATCAATTCTAATGAGCTCAGTGTCTTCCTGCTTTTCCAAGAATATTTAACTCTTAATTCAATGGTATACTATTTTTAAACAAATCTAATTTTCTTCATATAGTATTTAAATTTCATAAGCTCTTGGCATCTATTTTCTTATGCTATACTTAGGAAGCAGATGCAAATTAACATATCTGCTCTCAATAGCTTAGAGGTATATTGCATAAATTCAAGTACTTTATCTCCTTTGTTGTCTCCATGATGGGGCACAAATTATTATAATGCTCCTTTTCCTTAATAAAATAGTCCTTTAAAATTTAAATATATGGGAGGCTGGAGAGATGGCTCAGCAGTAAAGAACCTTGGCTGTTCTTGCAGAAGACTCAGGTTCAAATCCCAGCTCCCAACATGGCAGCTAACACCTGCCTGTAACTCCAGTTCCAGGGGATCCAATAGCCTCTCTGTCCTCCTTGCGCATTACATGACACCGCTGCACTTGCCTACATGCAGGCAATACATGCACACACATGAAAAAATAAAAATAATAAAATAAAACATTTAAAATTTAAATATGTAAGATTAATGTTAGATTTAAAATATTTGAACTATATTGACTAATAGATATGTGCTAAACAATGAAATATTAAATTTCAAGATCTAGTTGGTATATTCCATTAATCCCAGCACTCATGGGGCAGAGGCAGGCTGTTTGCTGTGAGACTGGGGCTAGCACGATCTGCACAGCAAGTTCCACGCCATCTGTGTCAACAGCTACAGGAGTTCCTGTCTCAATTATATACATACATATATCTATATATATATATGATATAGATACAGAGATAGATATAGAATGATGATAGATAGATGATAGATAGATAGATAGATAGATAATAGAGAGATAGATAGATGATAGATAGGTAGATAGATAGATAATAGATGATAGATAGATGATAGATAGATAGATGATAGAGATAGATTGAGATACATTCTGCTTTCTATATTATCTTCACTATTCTTTATTCTTTCTACTTTCTGGGATGAATGAAGGATTGAACCTCTGAGACAGTTACAGAGTTGTGGGAGGAGTTTTTCAGACTAGCCTGCCTCCCTCATGAAGGCGTGGATTCTACTGGATCATGCCGAATGAAAAGGGAGGAGCACTGCTCTAAGATCAGATCTGGGCTTTTCTCTCATCTCATAATTTCACATAGAAGTTTGTTTCAGTGATTTCCTCGGCCCTCAGCTCCAGCAATGATGCTATTTCTGAATTTCTGAGTGATACACTTTGCTCTTTGCAGAATGTTTCTTCAAATGCAACACTGCTGAGACACCACACCTGCGTTTCTCCCTGCATTTCGCCATCCATCCAGACGTGCAGGCTAGAAGAAAATGCGATTGAAGCTGGCCACACCAGACAGCAACCTGTGAGTTAACCTCCAGTCATCTTTTTGTTGTGTCTTTCCTGCCAGTGTTCAGTAATTCCTTTGAAGTAATTACCAAGCCAGCCCTGAAAGCACACATCTCTCTTCATTGTTCCTTACTGCAGCTTTCCATATAGATTAAGATTTCTAAATGCGTTCTCTGTCCCCATCACTAGTTCTCTGTAATTTGTTTTTACAGAAATATCCCCAATCACATTTTAAAATAAATAAGTTTTTTAAATATATTGTTTTTATTGTGTTTAAACGTGTTTTAGTGTGCTCAAATTCAAATCCATGTTATAGCAAAACCAAACGGTACAGTTTGTTACAGCAAAACAAAACGGTACATTAAAACTTTGTGCTCAAGAACACTGACGAAGAGAAATAAAGGGAACACAGTTGCATATGAGAAAGAAGAGCAGACCAGATAAGCAAAAACTAACAAGGCATTAGTAAGAGAGTTAAGCTTTCTTTGACAGGCTCTGATTGGCTCTCGCAAAGATCCAATTCTGGTCCCTCACGCCCCTCCTCCACACACACACACACACACACACACACACACACACACACACA
>NW_008335436.1:7661370-7663178 GCF_000622305.1 Nannospalax galili
TACACTTTCTTAGACTCATTCAATATATATTTTTATTTATTACTATTATTTGATGTTTATGGATGTTTTGCCTGCAATTATGTAACTACATTATTATGTGAATGCACACAGAGCTTGAAGAGTGTGGTGGATATCGTACAGATGCAGTAACTGACAGTTATTTGCTCCCATGTGGGTGCTAAGAACTAAACCCGGGTCCATTGCAAGAATAGCAGGTGCTTTTCGCTGCTGGATGAGTCAGCTCTCCAGCCCCGTCCTTCAACATATTTTTGGTAAGTCAGTCCTCTTTCTGTTTCTGAATCAGTCCAGGTGCATTGCACAACTCCACGGGGCAGCAGTCTTCCTGATTAGGATATCCCCTTGGGCCCACTTGTCAGCTACTAACCTTAGTGACAGAGTGCTTTGTTAAAGCTTTCCTCTAGCTGTCATTCAGGTTTACTTAAATGTTATCATTTTAGAAACATTTTCCATGTCCATCCAAATATAAATAGCTTTACAATGCCTTTCAAATAACATAATTTTATTTCATTTCACATCATATACTGTACATTTTCAGGTAAGAGTTATATTGTAAAATTTATTTTTAAATTCATTTCCTAATTAACTGGGTCTATTAATGCCACTTCAATCTCCAACAAAAAAGAAAGTTGTCTTTTTCACAGGTGTTGCAGATTCTTCAGACAGCCACTGATAGATAATCAGGCTAATAGTATATGAAATAGTGAGCCAAGATTGAAATCTCTCCATAAAATGACATGATTTTTAAATATATGTGTGCTTATAAGTGTGATGTAGGTGTTTGTGTGTGAGAGAGAGACAAAGAGATTGAAAAGAGAAAGAGACAAAGTGAGAAAGGGTACTTACATGCTGAGAGACAGAGAGAGAGAGAGAGAGAGAGGGAGAGAGAAACATGCTATGCCAAGTATGTTGAAGTCAGAAGACAGCTGAACTATGGCTTTACCTTTTGCCTTGTTTGAGACACAGTCTCTCTTAGTTTGCCCTTTAGAGTTTGTCCTGTCTCCACTTCTCAGTTTGTTGTTGGAGGACTTGGATTACAGGTGTGCAATACTGCATAGAGCATTAAGTAGGATCTGAGGATCCAAATTAAGCTATTCAGGCTTGTGCAGCCAGAACTGAGCCACTTTCTTGGTCCTTGAAAAAAATATGTATGTATTTTTTACAGGATTCATGAGTTTTAATTTTACGAAGAAAGACACAAAGACAAACAAACTGAATAAACCCAAATTATCATGTATTGCCAAATAGAAAAATCTAGTTTTGAAGGCAAGAAAATATTTTGATGTGAAAGTCCAACGTGAGACTGCTAATTTCATTTCTCTCTCATAAATGTGGCAAGAATAGATGTGTCACGTCAGGCCTGGGGGGGGGCCCAGTTATTGTACACTCTCATTAAAATTTCTTCCTATGAAGTTTGTCTTTTGTATTTCAAATGCTTCTACCTACAATGTCTAACTCTCCATTACTATTAACACCTGCTAAATCAAGTTGACCTAATCTAGAGCCAGCGCACAACAGTAGAGCTGCTTTGTGAAACAAGTGATTGAGAGCTTATCTCTTGAATTCAATTAGGAAATAATCAGGTTTAGAGGAAGAGCTAGATAGATCTTCAGCAGGTAGATAGGATGTAATGACATGTGCAAGGAACAGAGGTGGCAATTAGTTAGTCATATAGAGGAAATAATAGAGGGATTTACTTGCCAAAGGGAAATAAGAATCCTGATGTTGCTATCTTTCCCTTCTCCTGATTTACATTTTCTATTCAGATTTCTGTTAATGAACGGATATAT
>NW_008335436.1:7663259-7724333 GCF_000622305.1 Nannospalax galili
ATATATACATATGACAGATATATGCAATTTGGGTTTTATTATTATCATTATTTTGAGACTCATTTTATCTGGGCCGATGCTTTCTTGTCCTTGTAAAGAAAACTGCTTCACACAATCTATGTTTTTATATTAACACATTACTCAACTAGGAGACACCTATCGTTTCTGTGAGCTAGACACAGCAGTTTCTCCATTCTCCTTACAGCAAGGAGGATGTGAGGATCCATTTCTCACCCTGCAGACAGCATGCACACACATGAGTGGCAGCAAGGCTCCTGCCTTCCAGGCTGACAGTGAAGCAAACGCATTAGCTGGGTACCACTTATAAATGCTGTCTCAAATGCCTCTGCCCATGCACTGTCCCGTAGCCTCTTATATAGTCAAGGAACATTTTCACTCCCTGGGATATATGTGAATATGTTTATACAAGATGTAGTAAGCAAAAACTAGCAAGATAGCATGTGTTTTATTCTCAGACTGATCTTTCAGAAAACAATGATTCTAGATGCATAAATGTAGTTTTTACATTTGAACACAGATAAAATATCTCTAAAGCAATTTCTCTTTCACAAAAATACATTCCTGCATTTTGGCTGATCTTAATATTGTTATATTGTTAGGATTACTCTATATACTTTTTTTTCCTCTTCTGTGCCATTTTTAAAGTTCAAATTTCTTGAACTAAACAGCATTTAAGGGAAATTGACTTTTCACATTTTTGTTGGAAATCTAATATCTGCTCAAGATGCCTTTTTTCAATACCAGTATTTACCCATTTATTTTTATATCAAAACCAAGAACCTTAATTTTTCTTTCCCAATTTTCTTATATCCATCATTTCATTGGAGTTTGGCACATTCACAGAAACTAAATGACACTCCTTAAATACACTGTTGATGATATAGGACATAAAAGAAAAAATAAGGAAACCAAAGATTTTAAACTCTCTCTATCTGTGTGTGTGTGTGTGTGTGTGTGTGTGTGTGTGTGAGAGAGAGAGAGAGAGAGAGAAAAAGAGAAAGAGAGAGTAAACTCAATTGACATGTTTGTGGATAAAATGCTAACACTAGGTGCTACAGCAACTGGCCTTGTGGTTTCCCCGATTCTTTATTAGAGAAGCTCCCTCTTTTGTCTGTCTCAGACATTTTAAGGTTTTTTTTTTTTTTTCAGAAAATACCAACTTTTTGCTTTTAGTCCATCAAATTAAAACCCATTACTCAAGGTATATAATGCCAAAGTTTCTTCCCATATGTGTCCAGACATTGCGACCTGAGTCCTCTGGACCAGGTTGCAGCTTAATAAACGGGCTTCCAGAACATTCCCATCTTCTTGTCTCACCTTTCCTGTTACACTCAAATTAACTCTATTTCCCAAATTAATTTTAATTTATATCCTGTGATTTGCTTTCACGGATGCCTCATTTACTTTATTTTAGACTAATAGAAAAAGAAAAGTATTGATAGCCTATACATACTAAAAAATAATTAGAGACAATAAAACATGAGGACTTATAAATGGAGTTACTGGAACAAAACATTATCTGATATCATATTCAGAATAATAAATTAATGGATTCCCAGCTACACTACCACTTTCTGAATACATTTTACCTCTTCTAAACTTTCTTAATATCATTCAATCTAGTTCATTTTTCCTACCCACTTAGTGATATCAATATGCACTTAGTTAATTTCATACATTAACTTAAGTTCTTAATTGTTTCATCCTTCTTAGCTTTAATGAACTTTGTATCAGCACAACTTCAAACATACTTTAGCTCAACTATCTTTCACTCTTATTAAAATTGGTAGCATCAATATCATGTTCCAGCATGTTTTGCTTATATAGTAAAGTACTGCTTTCTCTCCATATTTTATGCTCTGTCCTAAAATATCAGGTCTTCTCAGATTCATCACAATAGCCTCTGTTTTAATACTTCTGTAATTTATTGCAAATTTCCATTCATGTGTTTTTTGATCCCAAATCACTTAGCATATTGAGCACCAGAGTGGGATATGATCTTTAGGATGTAAGAAGTGTGTGTATGGGTAGGATCAAGGCGCATAACACTATTGAAGAGTTATGTCTAAAAAGGTGAACTGTAAAGGGAATCATGAGTGTTTTGGCAAGAGACGAGACTATAAAGTCATCTACTCCTGTAGCGCCAAAAATACGAAATAGTAGAGATGCTCTGGAATCCATGACCAAAGGGCAGAAACCCAGAAATCATCAAGGAGTTAGTAAAGGTAGAGAGTTCTATCCCATTTCAGAGTACTATTAACAGCCCTGTATGGCCTGTGAAATCAAGGCCTGTAGAAATAGAGCTAAATAAACCAGTGCCTCATTCTATGCCCCTAAACATTTTGTTTTAACAAAACAATGCATGCAAGTAATGGGGTGTTTGCATGCTGTTCTGGACCTTGCTAACACAGGACTAATTTGAATTCACATTCATCTTAAGGATGCCAGCTTTGGTTACTTTCGTGGTCTCACTATTTGTTATGAGATTATGGCCTGGGACCTTACATTGTTAACCTGTCCACCTTTATAGAAAGACTTGTTACCTAGATGACATAATAAGTTTCTGACAGATTTAGCAAATGAACAGCATATAGGTATCCTTGTAGACATCAAGACATGAAATGAATACATACAAGCACAGCTGTAGAATTCTTGAGTGTACTATCCTCAGGAAAGACATACATGATCTTTAAAATGTAGTTGATATATCCTATAAGAGCCTTTTCCTCTAACATAAAAAAGCTGTAGGTAGTGTTTGGGATCATGAGTGGTACTGGCAAATAGTCATGCTCCACCTTGGCCAAATTGTCTATTCCCAGTGTCATTTGATAAAAAGAATGGTGTGTTGGATTGGAGGAAACAGGCTCAAGTGATTTTGAGAGGGATAAGACTCTTTATAGGACAAGCTGAATAGCTCTCTGGGACATTAACCCCATGCCCCTTTGTGTTAAATGTCATCAGAAGTTCAGAGGGCTTTAACTGGACAATATGGCAAAAAGATCCTGAGCAAATGGTTCCATCATAGAAAAGGGCAGAAGCTTATAATAAAGTGCAAACACATCAATTTGTGTATATATATATATATGGCATTACAACCGGCTGCCTTCATCATTGGTTCTCCCTTAGAAATGTCACAACATATCCTATCAAGTGATGGAACTGAAGGTCTTGTGGCTAGGCATCTTTCTGGGATTGCACAGAATCCAACTTTGTAAGGCAGGATATAATGTGATATTGTGTCTGTAAGCCTTATCACCAGAGCCATGCAAGCTCTCTGGGGACCCAGTTCACTTCATGCCTGATCCTCCAATTTAAGTGAAACAACATCCAAGTTGGCTACAGAGTTTAATGGTTGCTTGAGTGAGGGAAACTATACATTCCAGTGGGTACCTAATACATGTGTTGGACATCAAAGTCACTAAACTTAAATCAGTAGCTACAGTAAAATAAATGAATACAGGCAGCAAATGACTTGAAGAAAAGAAGGAAAACAAAGCCAGTGAGCTGGGTTCAGAAAAGTCGATAATAGTAACTCATGAGATATGACTGACTACAATCTGTCCAGAGAATTGAGATGTATCCAGAGGCCTGACTTTAGTGAAGGAGAACTGGGAGTTGCTGTATCAGCCACTATGCAGATGAAATCTGTGGAAGAAAATATGTAACAGAGTTCACTGGGAATTTGAACTCCTTGTAATTGTTATGTTCTATATTTTGTCACAGAAACAGCAAATTGGCATATTCAACAAGAAATATAGATTATGATGTCTTAATTAGATTCAAGAGAAAATAAAAATAGGAGCTATTTTGAAGTTGTAATGATTTATAGTTATCTAACATCTCAGCCGAGATGCAAATGTTGACATTACATTTGGGTGTGCCTTTGTGCTTAAGTTTATACACACTTGTAGTGTGCAGACATGTATGCAAATGTGCATGAGTGCAGATGCAGAGAGACAAGATGAGGATGTTGGATCTCCTCCTCTTTAGCTCTTCAGCTATTCCTCTGAGACAAAGTCTTTCCCTTAACCTAGGGTTGGCATCACATTTTTCTCAGTTAGGTTGTAACCCTGCTAGCCCCAGTGATCCTCCTCCAGCAGCTTGCCTAGGAGCTTGGATTTAGGTGTATGTGGAATACATAGCATGTTATGAGGAGTTAAGAATCTGAACTCTCATCCTCATGAGTGTACAGCAAGTGTTCTTAAACACTGAGCCATCTTTCAGTTCCTGGCACTTCATTTTTCACAGAATCCAGTTTTAGATCTTACACTATTAAGATTATAGTCATAGGCCAGGTGTGGTGGCACACGCCTTTAATCCCAGCACTTGTGAGTTCAAGGCCAGCCTGTTTTACATAGTGAGTTCAGGTCAGCTGGGACTACAGGGAGAACCTGTCTCAAAAAGACAAAATAAATAAATAAGTAAAGATTATAGTCATGTAAAATTCAAAATAATCATTAATAGATGATAATATCCATGAAAACTGAGTACTATAGTGTACAAAATATTATAGTATAATTAATTTGCAAACCTTAAATTAACAAAATAATTGAATATATCTATGTTATCTTGATACTATGCAATAGTGTGGTAGATCAGAAACAACAAATGAATTAACACAGCTATCTCCCATGCAATAATCTTGTGATTTGGTGCTTAAATTTGGTTAATGGTTCCCATCACTTTGTTCACCCTTTTCCAGAGTCAACATTTTTTTCTTCTGTTAAATTATTTCACCTGTTTTCATGACTTTACTTTTACTAATCTGACTTAATCCTAATTTAATCCATATTTTCTGATTTGAAATAATTGTTTCCTTTAAAAATTTACAATTTTCTACAGACTAATTCAATGTCATAAGTCTCTTGGGTCTCTATAATTAGAACATTGGCTAAGTTAATGATTCATAGAAGGAACTTAATGCCCAACTACATCAAGAAATATTGTACATTTGCAGATTGTATTAAAAATAATTTCTTGGCTAGAGAGATGACTCGGTGAATACAGGTGCTGTCTGTCAAAACTGACAACTTGTGTTTAAACCATATAACCATGATATAAAGAGAAAAATAACTCCTGCAAGTTGTCCTCTACCTCCATATGCCCACATGGCACGCACAAGTATACACACACATACACACACACACACACACACACACACACACACACACACAATAACTAACTAACTAAATAAATAAATAAATGAAAAACAAATTTTAATCTAATCTGGGCATAATAGTGTACATCTTTAGTTCCATCACTGAAGAAGTAGAGGCAGTAGATCTCTGTGAGATCAAGGCCACCTGTTTATTATTTATTATTATTATTATTTTTATTTTTATTTTATGTGTATGAGTGTATTGCCTGCATGTTTGTAAATGTACCCATCATACAATACCCACGGGGGCCAGAAGAGGGTGTTGAATTCCCCTGGAACTGGAGTTTCAAAAGGTTATTATTATTATTATTTTATTTTATATGTATGCATGTATTGCTTGCATGTAGGTAAGTGTACCCGTGTTGTGCAATGCCCACAGAGGTCAGAAGAGGCCACTCGATCCTCTAGGACTGGAGTTACAGACAGTTGTTATCTGCCATGTGGGTGCTGGGATACAAACCCAGGTCTTCTGCAAGAACACTCAGTGCTCTTAACCGCTAAGCCATGTTTCCAGCCCACCACCTGTTTTTTATATATTGAGTTCCAGGCTACTTACCTATCTCAAAAAATTGGAACAAAGGAAAACTTAGTTTTAAATCAATAACATTTCTGCTTAAAATAAAGTTTATACTATCCCAAAAGAGATTCTGTGCTGCATTATTGATGTGGTTTGAATATGGAGTGTTTCATGGTCTTATGTGCTTGTACCGTTCCCCAGTTGGTGGTGCTTTTGAGAAGGTCGTGGAGCTTTTAAGAGCTGGAGCCTCACTGGAGAGAACTGGTCACTGCAGGGAGGCCTTGAGGTTTCACATTCTGGCACCACATTCTGTTTACTCCCTGCTTTCTGAATGTAGATACAGTGTGACCAGTCAGCTTCTCCCAAAACCCACACACATGTCTTCCCCACCAGGACAGAATGAACTCAACCTACAGACTACAAGAAATCATAATTTTTCATAAATTGCTTTTATCAGATGTGGGCACTGCAGTCATATGCACATACACCAAAACCAAAATATATGTGCACACATAATTTAAAATAATTTTTAAGTGAACCAGGTGTAAAGAATTCAAAAGAATATATTAAAAACAAATAAATAATCCATTTTTTACTTGTGATCCCACATAGATTATAGTCATACTAATTACCATTTAGTTAAGAAAGATTATAATTTTCCCTAAATCTAAATATTATAATTTTCCCTAAATCTGAAGAAACAAGATTATGTTCCAAATCATGAATGTGGAATAAATATTAATTTATTCAATTTTAAATACTTGAATTGGCAACATAGTTTAATTTTAATTATAAATGCACAGTAAAAAGTAACTCATCAAAATAAATAATCTAAATATTTAATATTTTGTTTTTAACAATACTTCTACTATTATCCCTGTTCTTTGGTTTTCGATGTGAGTTAGGTACTGAGATGCACAGAGGACTGTTGAGCACTCTGAAAGTCTGTGTTCAGAGCTGTGATAAAATCATTTGCATTCTGTCATGGTGGTAATAAATGGTGCATATGAATCAGCAAATGCTAAATACTGGAGTTCATCATTCCCAAAGGGTCAGCTATCAAATAATCATTAACATGCTCACTGCGAAAAAATTCTAATTTTCACATTTACTATATACCATATAATGTTCAGAAGAATGGATATGACTGGCTGAAATGAGGTAGCTAAATTGAAATACCTCAAATGAGACAGTTACGGTCTGCTTGTGGTGACTTCTGTTATTTACTATACAGTGTTAAACTAAATGTACCTTGATTGTTAATAAGGGCTGGGAACTTAGATGGAGCCAGCAGTCTGGGTCTGGCTCAAAGCTTCTCATAAGATTCTAGTCCTCGTATAGAGAAAAGAAGAGAGAGGGTTTCAGGGAGTTGTTAACCTTGTTTGGGGTTTCATTCCCTTTGGTCATGGTGTCGTCATAGACTGTGTATATATAATCCTGATCTGTCAATAAAATATTAGATTATCACAAATAATAATGTCACAAAGGTTTATTCCTGCCACACAATTTTTTTTTGATGTTTGTAACTCTTACTGACCTATAATCAACTGGAGGAAGATCAGGCTCTGTGTTTTAAAGGCAGCAGTCTATCTCCTCTCTGTTATATGCCATAATGTTCTGTAAAACAATGTAGGTATCATCATGTCATGTCAGAGATTTTATCTTGAAATTTGTTATTATAATAAAGGGCATGTTAAAAATTAATGTTCATGTATATTTGAGGTTATTTCAAATATTCCAATCAAATAATATGTATATTTTCATATACTTTTAATGGTGGTTACAAACAATCCTTAACTCCAGTTCCAGGGGAATCCGAAGCCCTCTTCTGACCTCCGTGGCATTGCAAGACACGGGTGCACTCACATGCATGCAGACAATACACTCGTACACATAAAAATAATAAAACAAAATGTAATTTAGCATTCTTTGATAACTTCAATGATTCAGTTCAAAACAATCTTTGAACATTAATTGTGAATATGCACCTACAGATATGAATCCTGAATTTGTTATATTTACCAATAACGTATTCTTAAAATAATTTATTTTACCATTTTGTTTTATTTTTAATGCTGCCAATTAAACCCATGGCTTCAAAACAAAAACAGAGAATATGTAAATACAGCAAACTAATTTGAAAATGTAAAGAATCGTCCATGTTTATTGGTTGTCAACTAGCGGGAAAGAAGGCACAGCTTGCTGTTAGTGCAGCGGTTGCCCTCTGACTCACTCAGTTTGTCTTCAGTCTTTGCTGTGCATGCTGCTTTGCTCACAGTTAACTAGAACATCACCCGAGTTTCTCACTAGCTTGCTGTAAATAGAACTGAGCTCCAGTGTTTCAGCCTCAACTAATTTGCCAAGCTCTAATAGTTAGTTACTAACTTCCAGGTATTTATTTTCCCAGGAAACTTTTATTTAAAGCAACTAGACTTACTGAAACATTCCATATCTGAAGGAATCCTCTATGATTTTATTGACATTTTTATTAAGCAAATACTGTTCAGCAAAGATGTGACATGGCTCAGTCTTACCTGGTTTCAAAGACCAACTCTCCTTTGTCTGTCCTTACAGTAATTTATAACAACACTTTTGAAGTACTAATAAACTAACCATACTATAAATACCAATTACACTCCCCCCATTTTTGTGACTTAATGTGAAAACTGTACAGTCGTGTCCCATTCTCCTCTTCATTGTACTGGAGATCCTCAGGGTAGTGCTATGAAGACTTCTCTTAACAACTATCTCCATTATAATAGGAGCAGGGGGCAATCATTCTGTGGAAGTTTCAGGAATTGAAGTTTTTACTATCCTTAACTAAACAAATTAGCTTCCTTCATTCGCAGTAAGAATGGTTTCATACATACACTTGAGAAAAAGAATATTGCAGAAGTTACAATGTTAGAGCCAAGCATAGGTCACAAGATGCCCTGATGTCTGAGAGCACTCCTTCAGGAAACCGAGATACTTCATAAGGCGTCCAGAGTGTCCCGACACTGCTAAGCTATAGAGGTAAAATGTATCTACTCTGAAGAACAGGCCTGGTGTATATATGAGCCCTTCAGCCAATATGCTAATGGGACAGATGTGTAAATAAGCCATTTCACCCTCTAACTAGAACTACTGCCACAAGAAAACTACTAAATGCTTATGGGCCCCTTCACTGGAGCAGATGAATCTCCTCTCTGTTGCCTGATTGAACTGGCCTGTAAACTGGAAATGATAGTAATGGTTTAAGACACTACAATATAGGGTGGGTCATTTATACTCTGATCCATAGTAGAGCAAAGTCTTAAAACTTTCATAAGCTCATACTCATTTCTTCTCACACTTAACTAGCGAAATAAATGTCAAGTTTGCAGAAGAAAGACATCAAATACAAGTCACGACACAAAAGCCAGTTATAGGGCAACCTCATCACAAAACTTAGAAATTAGTTGGCAAGTGCTTGGGTGCTTCTGTTTGCATTTTTCTATTATTTAAGTACATCCATTCAGTATTTTCTTTAAATATTTGTGGTTGAATATTTCTTAAGCCTTGAAACATGAAGATAATGGAAAATAGAAAATTATCAGCAACCAACAGTCAGGGATAGCGGCTATGTATGAAAGTAAGAATAAATTCAGAGTAGAAATCAACAATTGAAAACAATAAAAAAGGGTCTGGAGAGATGGTTTGGTGTTTAAGAATGCATACAATCTTGCTATACCCATGTCTGGTGGAAAAAAAAAAAACGACCAGTAACTCTAGCTCCAGAGTATCCAATTCCATCTTGTGGCCTCTGCAGGCAGTGCATTCATGTAAACAAATCTGCACTTAGAAACACGCCTATACAAACTAAAATATGTTTAAGTCTTTTTTAAAAATCATGAGCATGAAAATGTCTAGAGAGAATAGGAGGGTAAGTTAAATAATAATGAATCCAGAAGACTAATACATGTGTTTGTGTTACTGTCAGCAAGTGTTTAAAGATCACAAGGATTAGGGAGTTGGAGGTACATTTTTATGGCAAAGTATGCAGTTTCAAGAAGTCAGAAGAGAACTAGAAATGGGCACGATTCATTTCACAGTTTGTTAGTTATAGACACCATTAACGGTGGCTATTGTGAGGAGAGATGTTAATCTGAATGACATTTCAAAATGGAAGGTATGCATGCTGCTTGTAAGATGAATAAATCAACCTATCCAGGATGGAAATTGAGAAGAACAAGTCATATTTCCATATAAAAGGATGTTTCAAAATGCAAGTCGATTTAGAAAGTAGAATCAATTTTTAGATTTATTACTCAAAATTAGAGTTGTCTTACATGAGCTTACCTTATGTGAATTGTAAGACAAGTATATTAAAATAGTGAAAGGTAAATCAAAGTCATGAAATATCCAAGAAAATTGAAATAAGAAGTTTCTGAGGCAAGAAATACTATTTTAATGATTCTTTGAGGATTTCAAATAATGTATTTTGATCATATTCAGACAACCTTCCTCAGGATCCCTTCCCCATCTCCTCTCAGGCTCACCACCTTCTCCCTACACCCATCAGTTTTATTCCTCTGTTTTTAAGGCCTACTAAGTTTATTTTTCCTGAATACTCTTTGTTGTGTGCCCAGCCGCTGGAGCATGTTAATGCTACCTGGTATCACACACATAAAGAAAATGACTTCCTCTCCCATTGCAATCAGTTGTTAACAGTTCCTCAAAAAGTACTGGGGTATTTTGCTGTCCAACTTTACAATTTCATGAGTAGTTTGTCTGGCTTGATCTTGCTGGATCTTGCGCATAGTCTCAGTAGCACTGTGGGTTCAGATCTATATCTGCCCAACTGTCCAGGAATCCTGGAACCCTTGTTTTCATCCACTAACGACAGCTCTCACAGTCTTCCTGCCTTGTCCTCCATAATCTTACCGAGAGCTGCGGTAAGAAGGCATCGTGTAGACGTCCCATTCAGGACTGAGGACTGCAGATTTTTTAAAAAATTGAAAAAAATTTAAAAATGCATTTGTTTCATAAATGTATGCAGAGTTTTTAGTTACTGTATCAGTGCACTTTATAAAAGTGCATCAATTAAAAACACACAAACAATTGTCAATCATTTGGATCTTATTCAAAGCTCTGAGTTTGAAAGAAAGTAATAGTTTTCCATATAATCCCCAGATATTCATTTCTACTTAATTATACAAATTAAATTTAAAGTATACTTCATGCAATGAATTCAGACAAAATTAATGCATGATAATGAATCATACCTTCACAAAGATACAAATTCTTATGCAGCATGACAAAAATATATAAATTATATTATGTTCAAACTATACTATAGTAACTGAGAAGAAGATAATGTAATCATTTAAAGTATTTAAAGTCAGGTATACATTGTTAAAATTTTCCATGTAAAATATTTGGTAGGCACATGTAAGAAATTTGATGTTGGCAAGTTTTTTAATTATTTATAGAATCTCATTGATTGAGTATAACATTCCACAGAATCAAATAATTAAAATGATTCATAAGACTTCATTGCACATACCAACAAAAAGCTGTAATTAAAAGTAATAATATATAGCAGAAGAAAGCTCAAGTTAAGCATCAAGGGTCTAAGAGACAGACAAGGACAGTGACTCTAGGACCTCAGGTGATCAGAAGAGTCAGACCCATGATATCTCCTATCTAGTTATGGTACCAGAAATACTTTGTCAGATGTTACTTTGATTCTGCAAAAGAGTCAAATCATGTCATTACATGGTTATTCAAAACTTTCCATGATATTTTAAACAGATAGCTATTTGATATTTATATGATGATACTGCAATTCAAGGAATAAATTTTAACTGAAAATTGTCCTTGTAATTTCTGTAATTTTCTGGTAATATTTCTATAATTTTTGATCTTTTAGACTCAGGGTCTCTCTGTAGCACCAGCAGGCCTGGAACTCACCATGTAGTCCAGGTTAGTCTAGATCTCACAGAGATCTACTGCTTCTGCCTCCCAAATGTGAATTTGGGCTTAAAGGTGTGTGCCACACCACACCCAGCTAGTTTTCTAATTTTAACATAGCAAACTTATGAATATATTTCAAATTCAACAAAAAACTGGGTTAAGTTAAAAGATATCAAAAACGTAGACTGCAAGTAGAGAATATAGAACATTCGAGTTTATCTTGACAAGAAAAAAAAAAACAAGACGGACTTTAGGAGTCCAAAATACAAGAATAGAAAGTTGTAGAAGCATTATCTCCCATGTGTGTGGGGGCGTAGGGGAATAATAAAAAATTTCAAGTCATATCTTTGCATTTCTTTCTTAACTCCCCAAAATCAACTTATCAAAACACTCCTAGGATTTAAATAGTGACACTGAAAACATTGCACTTTCTGGAAATAAAAGAGTTCAACTGAACAAACGTGGAGGAAAGCTAGTAAGTTTTGATAGTATAAAGATGCTGGTCCATTTTCTATCAGGCATGAAATGAAAATTTCCTTTTTCTGAATTTTTCTACCTAGTAATCAATACTTATTTAAAATCTAATGAAAAGTTCAAATATTTAGACTGATATAGTATGTTTTTAAATTTTATTTAATATGAGAGAGAGAGAGAGAAAGAGAGAGAGAGAGGGAGAGAGAGAACTATGGGCAGGTATCATGCTGTAAGTACATAAGGGGTCTAGCTCAGGTTTTCTGCCTGTATGGCAGATGCATTACCAACTGGACCATTTTTCCAAGATTATTGTATATATTTTTTGGTCTTTTTGAGACAGGGTGTCTCTGTAGCCCCAGTTCTACTGGAACTCACTATGTAGACCAGGCTGGCCTTGAACTCACAGAGATCCAAGTGATTTTTATTTATTTTTTAATTGATTGTATTTTTTGTGGTTAGGTTTGGGGGAAACATGTGAACTAAGTTTGCCAGTGGAGCCCTTCCATTTCAATCTATGCTACCATATACTTCCTGTGTAGCCTTTGCTCCTTATCATCTCTCCCAAATTCTAGACGTGATAATCGAGAATAAAACAAAATTTTATATCCACAACCTAAAGTAAGTATAAATAATATAATGTGAGAAAAAATTGACATAAAAAAGTGCCATGGTCAAGTCAGGTGTGCTGGCCCACACCCTTACCAGTGCTCAGGAGTCAGAGGCAGGTGGGGCTCAGTGAAATAAAAGCCATCTGGTCTACTTAGCAAATCCCAACCCAGATGGGGCTGCAAACAAACACACAGGCTGGGTTCATTTCAAAAGATTGTATTAGTTAATTTTTTGTTGCTGTGATAAAATCTTTGAGAAAAGCAGATTAAGAACAGTTTATTTTGGATTAATCTTCCTTAGCAAGAGAATCCATCATGGCAGGGAAGGCATGGCATAGCTGCAGGTGCAGGAACCTGGCTGATCACATTTTTTTTCATCCATACACAAGAAGCAGAAGGAAGATCACAAAAGAGATGAATCTGTACACCCATATTACCTGCCCTCAATGACCTACTTCCTCCAGGAATTTCCACCTCCCAAAGGTCCCATAACCTCTCCAAAGAGCACCACCAGTTGGGGGAAGAGAGTGTTCAAATATGTAAGCCTATGTGGGATATTTCTCATTCAAACACCCTCAACGATGAAGGTATGCATGCACAAAATTTGGGAGAGGCAAAAATGAGCAAGGGTTGAACAAGAAGGAAGCGATATTCTAGATGGAAACATGAAGCCAGTATGAAGTCAGTGATCTTTCTCAGCTGATTACTAAGGAATGCCTTCCTAGGAGAGAAGCACACAAATGATCAAGGCTGGATTTCTGGTCAGCATGACACTGTAGGCCAGTTGGCAGCATTTTCTTAAAGAATGATGTTGTTATGGAATGTCTTCAATAGATATACCTGATTAAAGCTTGCTTTTGAAAAGCAATCTCTGTGTTTACTGTTTAGAGGTGTATTACCTCCTGAGGGATGCCACATATACTACACAATATAAAAAACATAATAAATGAGGTTCTATATATTGGGTCAAAAAGCATGTAAGTGACATTACAAAAAAGCGGGGTATGGATTTGGGAGGGAACATCCATGCACCAGATTGAACACTTTGTGTCTTTGCCTCGTGGCTGGCAGGAACCCAGAAAATTTGCACAAATGTGATTCTTATTTAAGAATTTAATTCGTTGTAATAACTTAATTAACTTGCAATATTTGGGGGCTTTCTTTGCATTAGTATAACTGTATCAGAGCACTTGCTCTTGGATAGAAGACAAATGATGAAACTCATGAATTATTTTTAATTTTATATAAAAATTATTCTCACACAGTATAAAATGGACTAAGCAAAAAAGAAATTTGTTTTAGTTTTCTTTTCCTTTCTGCTTTCTAATTGTAAGAGGAGGAAATATTTTAATTAGCAGCTTTTCTGAAGACTGATTTTACTCAGTCCTGTGACTTGAAATCACATGAAGTTCCCTTTTCAATTGTATATGGTGTTATCTTCACCAAGGAAAATTTTTTTATTGGATTTTCATAATTTAATACACTGTAATAGGATAGAATTTTGATCTGCTCCCCTGTCTATACTTCCTCTTACTGACTCCTGCTCAAATTAATGTATTCTAGTATGTATTAATACACACATACATACATACATACATACATACACACACACACGCACATGCACACATACAAAATAGTATAATTTGCGTGTCAAATTTGCTTCAGTGTGGGTCCATCCTCTGGAGTCCGGTTGACCTACCAAGAGTCCCATGCTTGAAAGTTTAAAAGAGACTTTTTCTACCACTCTTTGCTGCCACTTTTTGCCACAATTTCCTTACGCGGGGTTTGAGTTTCTTACCCACTTCCTCATGTCTATGTGGGGATATTTCCTAGTTTGAGCTTGAGTGGGATGTCCATGCTTTCATCAAACCTCTGAGTTTATCTGAGTAACTGCTCAGCTGTCTGAAAACTATTTCTTTTTGATCACCCACAACCTTTGACTCAACAGTCTTCAACACACTCTTCCACAATGATCCCTGAGACTTGGGAGACATGAGTTTGATACAGCTGTGCTACTTGGGGATAAGCACTCTGCAGTCTCTTGTTCTGTGTACATTGGACAATTGTGGTTGTGGGTTTATGTGTTAATCACCATCTGTTGCAAAACAAACTTCTCTGGTGAGAGTATGAGATGCATTAATTCATAGGTATAACAATAAGGCATTAAGAGTCAATTTAATACAATTATTTTGTAGAAAATTAGTATTAGGTTCTCCCTCCTATGTCCCATGATCTGTCTAGCCTCAGATTCCTAAGCTTAATATCAATGACAAGTACGGGCTCTATCTTAGGAAGTGGACCATAAACCTGATTAAAGAGTGGTTGGTTACTCCCATAATATTTGTATCATTATTGCACCAGTGTGCATATCTTGTCAGGCCAGTTGTTACTGTAGTTCACAGGATTCGTAGCTTGATAAGGTTGATGACTATTTTCTCTTTCTTGTAGCATTCACAGCACTTTCCAGAAATATGAACACTAGCCAATGGTGATAAGGCTCTGAAGTCACCGACAGTTGTATTTCTCCTTCTTTGTTCTGCAGCTCATGTACATAGTGTCTTCAAGAATAGGGTCTTAGTATCTAGTTCTGGTAGGTAACTGAGAGAAAGGGCAGTGATTAAAACCACTTTGAGATTTAATCTTACTCCTCTCAGAATGGCAAAGATCCAAAAAAAAGTGCAAGAGCAAATGCTGGAGAGGACATGAAGAAAGAGAAATACTTATCCGCCACTGGTGGGAACATAAACTGGTGTCCACTATGAAAATCAGTGTGAAGTTTCCTCCAAAGTTTGAAAGTAATATGTTGTATGACCCAGCCATACCAATCTTGGGAACATACCCAAAAGACTATTCCCTACTACAGAAATACCTGTTTATCTAAGTTTATTGCTGCCCTTTTCATAATATGCAGAACATGGAAACCTAAATGTCCATCAACTGATGAATAGATAACTAAAGTGTGGTTCATATAAAAATGGAATATTACTCAGTTCTCAACAAAGAATAAATTATGAAATTTGCATGTAAATGGACGGAACTGGAGACAATCATCCTGATTGAAGTAACCTAGCTTCTGAAAGACAAATATCAGATGTTTTTTCTCATATCTTGATGATAACTAGAAATTTAGATTATGTGTGTGTCAGTTTGAAAATTCATAGAGTTCAAGAAGTGAATAAATGGCATGTGGTTGTGGGGGGCTTCCTGAGATGGATGGTACAATGCAGTGATAAAAAGGCAAAAGGGGAATATTAGACTTGGAAGAGTTAAATGGAAGGCACAACAGAGGAGGGAGTCTAGACAGGGATAAGTAACACCACAGGTCTTTAGAAAAAGCCATATGGAAACCTATCACTCTAGAAGTTTCTTACAATATATCTATAAATATCATAAAAGAGACTGAAGGACTTATCCTATAATGGGGGGAACATCGCCCTTTCTAGACAGCTTAGGCTAATGGGAAAAAAATAATTCCAGTAATGCACTCTCTCTTTGGAAAATGTTGACGAGCCATCCCATAGATCATCAAGCAATATGGAAGCATTTTGAATGTCACCATTTTCAATATCAACTATTCCATATCTTATACACTATTTTTTTCCTATAGAGTAATGAATGACATGTACAATACTTCTTCACATGTAGAATAATTCAAAGGAAAATATCTTAGAATTTTAAAATTGACTTAAAATGCTCAAAGTATAGACAGTTTCAGATGAATAATTCTAATAATGACTCATGTTGTATAAAACAACACTGATGTGTAATTATTATTGCATATAATAAAGACCATAGTTACTGTCTATGATGAATTTAAAAAGCAGAATATCAATTATATGCAGAATATTATTTTAATATGTATTCAAAGAGAATATGCAGAACAATTATTTCCAAAATATGCACAATGTAACTAAGAAGTCAGCGGCATTCTCATGAGTTTATGAAATTTGAATTACACCGAAAGTCATTTTTCAAAGTTAATCCTGGGAGAATAGTTATTGAACTTAAAATAGAAGATGTTATGAAGTTTTTCTACAAAATGTGAACTCACACAAATGTCACATTATAATCTAGGATAGAGAATAAACAAGAACGTAAGCAATTGGTAAGGTACAACCTTTGAGTGAGATATGTTAATTATATAAAATAATCTAACAAATGTCTATGAATTATTTATTAAATTCAAAGCAGAATTAAAGTATATGAACAAGAGATTATACACAATTTTGCCACGTTCTAAATAAATCTGAATTGTGAAATGCCTTAACGGTGCTGGGACTCAAACCCGGGTCCTTTGCAAGAGCCGTCAGTGATCTTAACGGCTGAGCCATCCTCCAGCCCCTAATTTTTTTTTCAGTTTTATTTATTATATTTATTTTATGTGTATGCATGTACTGCCTGCATGCAGGTAATGTCGTGCAATGCCCTGGATGTCAGAAGAGGCTGTCGGATCCCCTGGGACCAGAATTACGGACAGTTGTTAGCTGCCATGTGGGTGCTGGGATACGAACCCCACTCTTTTGAAAGAACAGTGTTCTTAACCACTGAGCCATCTCTCCAGCTACGGGATCCTCTATATTCTTGAAGATAGCAATTACTGGAGACTTCTGGTCCTCCGTATTAAGGAATCCAGGAAGTCAATTTGAATAAAATAACGTATAAGGTGTTATGGCTGTTTAATCAGCATAGTTCAGTAAGAATTTCTTAGAAAATATGAGTATGCACTTTTACTATTTTCAGGGAAGAATAATATGAGTTATTAAATATACAGTTTTAGGGAAAAGCATATGTAAAGGAGTGTAGACTTCTTAAAAATAAAATATAAAGGTTTGATTTCACTAAAATGGGCTTTTGTTATATGCACATGCTTACATAGAAAATTTAAGAATTGAGGCAATTTCGTGGTTTTAGGCTTGAATTATCTGGATAATTACTTCAATTTTCCATCTCACTACACATGGGAACACACACTGAACACACACATTATCGTACTTTGGGAAATATCAGTATTTCTATTTTGTATTCATGGGGGAAATATGAACTGTAGTGCTAAAACTTAATAATGTTATGAACAAGCCTTAGCCTGCATATTCACCGATTAGTTTTAGGTAGATATTTTAGAACTACTATTCAAGTTCAGGAATTTGAATTCAGGGCAATATTTGCTCTTAAAAAACAAATGTGTTTAAAGTATGCAATTGAAATGGAAGTGGAGCATTGCAATCTGCAGGGAGGTGAAGGAATGCTCATAGTTCATTAAATAATGTGAGTCATAATGAGGTTTACACAAATCAAACAGTGTGTTAGGTAATTGTAATGTTGCTTCGTGGTGAACCACCTGTCAGGAAGCACTTCCAGCCGAAGGCTCAATCTGCTCTTCTGCCTCCAGACGATTTCTAATTAGTGTAAACTTCAGCTGTGGCAGGCTACCAGCAAATTGAAGTTATTTGCATGCATCTGTCTTTTCTCTAGGATGAAGGGAAATAACTGCTTTATTTCAAATACCTTAGTTTTTCAAGAAGGTATTTGATATGTAGTCTCTAATTTTTTTTAAAAAAAATGCATGCTTATAGTCATCCATAAGACACAAAGAATTTCTTTAAGATATTAGCGAGGTAAAGTTGCAGAGCAGATGTGCAGGACTAAACCACATTATACCTAAACCAGAAGGATAAAGAAATGGGTGAGAAAAGACAAGTGTAGAGAGGATTCTTACGTATCTCTGCAAAAAGTACAGGTATAACAGTATTTTAGTAACAAAACACCCAAACTTTAGGGTTTGAAAGTTTTTCTTGGATTAAAAAAGATCTGTAGGGATTGTAGAGATGGCTCAGCAGTTATGAGTACAGGCTGCTCTTGCAAAAGGCCTGGGTTCACTTCCTAGCACTTACATGTCAGTTAACATCCATTCATAACTCCAGGTCCAGGGCAATCCAAAGCTCTCATCCGGTCTCTGCAGGCATTGCAAATACTGATGTACTTATTGGCACTCAACACACTCATAACATAAGATATAACAATCCATTTTTTTAATATTAAAAATCTGCAAATTATAGGTTGTATTTCCAAACTGGTGACTATGCTCAAGTTTTTCAAAATATCATAATGATAGATAAGAGGCACATTCTGATAATTCCGTGTTTAGGGCAATCAAGCAGTCTTCAGTGACATGCATCATATTAATTAAAATTGCAGTCTTGCTGTTACAAAGACTATAACATTTATCAGCCATCATCCTTAGCCAAGGCAACTTTCTAAGAGTCAATGTTTTAATTCTATAATAAGAAAGTTCATAATCCCTAATTCATACATTGTTTGTGTAGATAAAAAGAGATAAAATAAACATGAGTCACATTTTCATTGACCTAGATGCCGTTACTCTTAATTAGTTTACTCAGGATTACAGTTTCATTACCTTTGTACTAAAGTACTTTACTCCAACATTTAATATACATTATAAATATTTAACATGCATTATAATGTGGTGACTCTTTAAAACACTTATTTATTTTGTGTTTGGGTAGTTGCCTACAAATGTCTATGTGTGCAATGTGCATGTCTAATGTTTGCAGAGGCAATTAAAGGACATTAGATCCTCTACAACTGGACTTACAGATACTTGTGAGCTGCAGTGTAAGTAATGGAAACTTGAACATGGGTCCTCTGTAAGAACATTGTATTAGTCACTTTCCTGTTGCTGTGATAGAAACACTGACCAAAGCAATTTATAGAAGGAAGAATTTATTTGATTTTAGGGTTCCAGGGGAATTATAGTCTGTTATGGCAGGGAGGCATGGTGGCTGGAAGTGGCTGGAGCAGGAACAGCAGAAGCTAAGTTCACACATCATCACAGGAACAGGAAACAAGAGGGTGACTGGAGATCCAGCAAGGCTTAAGAACTCTGTAAGCCCACCCCCAGTGACATGCTTCCTCCAGGATAGCCACACCTTCTAAAACCTCCCAAAACAGTGCCACCACCTGGGGACAAAATGTCCAAATACTTGGAGCCTATGGGGGACATTATCATCCAAATCATCACAAACATCAGGTGCTCTTAACTATTGAACCATCTCTCCATCCACTGTGATGACATTTTTTTTTTTTAGCCCCAACTAACAAATATGGCCCTGATACTTGACTTTTGAGTGAAATTACTGACCATTTCGTGAAATCCCACAGCTTGAAAGAACATCCATGACCTTGGATACTGTCATTTGTATGTTTTCCTTCTTTGCTTGTCCTCCATCTCTTTTTTTCCTTTTCAGTTTTAGTTTTTTTCCTCTTGTAATGCATACCTCAGGGAATCAGGGACATATTTATGATAGGAGTTATGGTGATAAGATCACATTTCCTCAGTACAAATTAGTGCCAAGATTCAGAAGTGATTGATATTGGGAGTAGTTTTTCCAACTGTACCAGTAAATCAAAAGAGTCAGCTTACATATATATTCAAAATATGCTGATACTGATGATGAAAAAGAAATTTAGGAAGAAAGTAACACAAGACATTGAAGAGCCTGCATTGTTCTCAGATAGGAGGAGAAGAGGTTTCTGATCATGAGAAAATATTTTGAAAAACAGCACATTTTCATGTTTTTGTAGCGATCAATCTCCTGCACCTGGAATGGCAACATGCACAGAAAATTCCAGATTTACAGAAGCTACAATCTATGGGTGATGGTTCCTCATTAAAAAATCATAAGGGAGCTGAAGTGATGGCTCAGTGGTTAAGAACATTAGTTCTTGCAAAGGACCCAACTTCAGCTCCCAGCGCTCAAATGGCAGCTAACCACTGCCTGTGATTCCAGTTCCAGGGGATCTGAAGTCCACTTCTGACCTCTATTACAACATACACTCATACACATAAAAATTAATAATAAAATAAAATACATAAAAAGAAAAAAATTAAATCATATGAAATTAATAGTTAAAGCTATTAAGGCAATTAACTTTAATAGTTAGCAATTGATGTTTGTGTATCTTAAATTATGAGTCACCTTTAACATTGAAATGCTCATAATCTGTTTTCTTTCACCATGTTTTAGCTTTATAAACTACTTCGAAATAGAGAGGAAGACTCTCTACTTCAGTAATGTTTTTATGTTAAAAGCATACAAATGTGAAATATGTGAAGACATTTTGAATTCATTCATTAATCTTGACTATTTAAAAATGTATGTGAAGAACGACATGTGGTGACACAGGCCTTTAATCCCAGCACTTGGGAGGCACAGGCAGGTGGGTGTCTGTGAGTTCAAGGCCAGCCTGATCTACATAGTGAGTTCCAGGTCTGCTGCGCTTCAGAGAGACCCTGTCTCAAAGCAACAACAACAACAAAATATGTGAAATATGGAGACCAAAGATAAATAAAAGTTTTAGTAAGATATTCTCCTTGATATAAATTAATGTCATTTTAGTATCTTTTTTTTTTTTCAGACAGGGTCTCCCTATAGCCCCAGCTGTCCTCAAACTCACTATGTAGATGAGGCTGGCTTTGAACTCACAGAGATCTGCCTGCCTCTGCCTCCCGAATGCTGGGATTAAAGGCGTGTGCCACCATGGCAAGCCATTTAGTATCTTTTTAAATTCACACAAAAACATTTTTATTTTAGCTTGAGAAATATTACCTCATTAAATTTCAAACTAAATTCATAACACTCTATTTTTGTGATAAATCTGATAGTGGAATAACAGCTATAAAACTTCTCCAACTGATCATATGCAGGTGATTTAAATGTTAATTAGGGAGAAAAACACAGTAAACTATGTCCGCACCATTTAAATTTTGACCTGTCAAATAACTGAAGGCTGGACATTTCTTTTCATCTTTATCATTGAATTGCTTTCAAGTAAGTTGTATATTTCTGTCTGAACTTTCCTCTGAGACTGATATGGTCAAACTATTTAAATTTAGTTTATACCATCAAGGCTAAACACAAAGTTCCCTCTGCAACTGTTGTTTATCTTTACATGCTTTGTATGTTTTGAAAAGGCCCCTGGTCAAAAGAAGAGGTGAGAAATAGAGGAAAGAAAAAGGAACAGAAAAGATAACATATGAAAAAGCAAAAGGAAAATAGAATAAAAAATCACCAATATAACAAATATACTTAAGTATAGAAAGCCTGAGTGACCCACAGCCAATCACAATGCACAGAAATGATTGACACTAGAACACCACATCAACATCCATGTGTTGCCTCTACTTTTCTTGAGAAATACTCTATGGAATAAATTTAGGATGCACTTATTCCAGTAGATAATGACATATAATGATGAAATTAGCCAGCATCAATTGTTTTGTTATACACATAAATATACATGCATTGAATTCTGCTATAAAAAGTGTTGGGCCCCTGTTTTTAATAAATACACTCTAAGCATTTAGTCACATCATGAATGAACACGGAGAATAGCAACGAATGAATTTCGAAGCATCTCAGTATGAAAGTTGAGTGTACTAGCTAGATATTAAAACAAAAATCAATTATTCCTTGTGTGGCACAAAACTGTGCTTCCTGGAACCTCCTTGTCTATTTTTTACAAATTAGAAAAAGAAGGAACTGAGAGAAAAATATCACTTAGAAGACTTTAGAATTGTTTAAAAATATTAAGTTCAGAAAGTGTGACTTTATATAGTTATGACTGCAAGTACAATTTGGAATTATACATATTTTGTTTTAATTAGTTATTAGTATGCTCTTAATTGATAACTATATATGTGGGGGGATGTGATTACAAAGTAGTTACAGAAGGTTTATTTTTCATCTAATTGCTAAGGCTTCAAAATAACATTTTTTTTCTTTAATGCTCAGTAGCATTTACCTTTCTCAAAAAATACATGGTAGCCAATTGCGATAAATAATTTACCTTTGAAGATCTAAACCATAAAACTTTGGATCCTAGTATTTTAAAAAATCGATCATATATTGAATGTAATTAAGGAAATTCATTCATAAAATTATCTTTCAAAAATAATTTGCGTACTGATATTTTTACTGTTAATCTTTTTACTTAGAACCCATAAATTATTTGGGAAGTATTCAAGTTATTTTATTAGTTAATTTATTTATTGAACTAGAGTCTCACTATTCAGCCCTGGCTGGTCTGAAACTCACTATATAAACCAGGGTGGTATCAAACTCCCAGAAATCAAAAAGCTCCTCCTTCTTCTGCCTCCTGAGTCCTGGGATTAAAGAAGCACACCACCATCCCTGACTAACTTATTTGTTATTACTAAATTGATAAATATTTGTGATTATATAATACCATTTCTGACCAAACTGTGTAATAAGCTGAAATGATTCCTGACCCTTAGCAATGCGCTTGGGGATAGGGACCAAAGATATCACAATCGCGGTGATAAAATGTGAGCAAGCTGGTAGGCAGAGAAGGACTGGATGCCCCTCTCCACGTGGGATTCACATAACAAAACGTGCAAGATCAAGAACAGCTCAGCTTATAGAACCACGGTAAAGGCAGATCTATGTGAATTCTGAACAAGGTGTCAGATGCCTCTTGGACTAGGGCTTTTGGATCATTCTCCCTGAGCTCAGTAGCCCCCTCCCAATTCCCTAGTGCTTTCCTTTTTTAAAACGTTTCAAGCTTTCCATTTATTATTTTAAAATTGTTTGTGTGAAATTGTGTGTGTGTGTGTGTGTGTGTACTTGTGTACATGTGCACATGCATATGTGTGCATGAATGTAGGAAACCATGGAGGTCAGGGGTGTCGGATCCTTCTGGAGCTAGAGTTACAGGTGGCTGTGTGCTCTCTGATGTGGGTTCTGGGAACTGAACTGTGGTCCTCTGTAAATGGAGTATGCACTCTGTACTGCTGAGCCATTTCTCCTGCCCCTAACCTTCGAAACTGAATGTCTCTGTTTCTATTTCTAATCATGTATTCCCAGTACAATTCTTTGCCTGGGAAACAAGAATCTAGATATTTTAGTAGGTGTCCCTGGGACTCAAGTCCACACCTAAAACAGCCTAAATACAACTCTCCAGTAAAACTGTAATTAAAAAATACATTAAGAAAAGTATATTAAGAGAAAAACAAAAATAAAGTAAAATCCAAGTCTCTTGAGTATTAAAATTAAATTATCCATGTATGGGGTGAAATATAAATGCTCAAAATCCACCTTGTATTCAATAGACACCTAGAAACGTCTGAGATTGCTCACTGGGATATGAAAGGCTAGTCTGGGTGCTGACTTGCTGACTTTTAAATTAGTAGAGTGAAATACTCTATGGGGTTCATGGCTGAACAGGGAGACCATGGATTTTTTAAGTAAAACACATGAGGTGATCTTTAATCCATTTCCATTCACCAGGGAGAGACATTGTTAAGGGCTTATTGCTTAAACACAAAAATACCATGCAATTTACTTTCTGTTACTCTTTCTTATGAGAAAATGCATTCTCATATCCATTCCTTCATCTGCTGGCCAAGAAATACTTTCAAATTATATTAATTCTGCTTCTGAAATAATATAAGGAAATGCAAAAAACCAATAGATTTTAACGGTAGATTATATTTGTAAAATAATACCATTAGGCTGAGCAGTGATGTGAAATACATTATTTTACTAAAACACCTTTCTTTGTCCTTTTTAAAACTACAAAGCTATGAATATGAATTCATATATCAAGTGAACTGGGGATCCATTTGAAATGCACAGTAGCACAGTATTATGCCTTTCTTTTTAACAAGTGAAGAATTTGAAGGATTGGATACTTCTAAGAAGTCATTGGAAAAAGACAGATACTACTAGAATAATTGAATGTGGATGAATTCCGAAGGAAAAATGTGAAATGAGATGGGACTGCGTTTGTGATCCATTTCATAAAGGTAAAGCTGACAGAAGGAATCGCAGAAGAAGTTGTTATGATGTCCTTAATATAAGATAAAATATTCGTGGAGGAGAAACAAGGTCAAACGTAAGTATGTAATTTAATACAAGTAGATGAGTCCACTCAAGACACAATAAACTGTGCCTTATAGCTCAGCAAATGACTTAAGCAGTGGGAATAATATAGCCAACGATGCTGACCAAACATTAGAAATTACCATCACACCAAGATGGTTCAGGCTTAGGCTAGAAATCAGACTTAAAGGTTCCTTTCTTGCCTGTGCATTCTAACACTTACTTTAACCAATAGTGATGGCATTTGCCTGTGAAATAAAATGACCTAAATTCTCTTTGGTAGTTGTCCCAGCCTGTCTCTCTGCCTGACTCTTCATTAAATATGTCTTCCCTGGCCCATAGTCCGAAGTCTGTTCTCTGACTCATTCTGCCTGCTTGGCTGACAGTGTATAAGTTAAAAAACAAAAACTAAAACCTAAAATCATTTGCATGTTCTTCTCAAAGGTGGTGTATTATATTTCCTTCTACCTTAGAAAAATAAGGAGCTCCCCCTAGGCTGCATTTTCCACAAACATAAGGAGAACACAAGGTTGGCCTCCCATTGCCACAGCAATAGTGAGGTTTTAATCCCAGCTGTATTTCCTATGCAAGAAAATGGATGGAACTTAATGTGATCATATTAAGTGAATAATAAGTAATATAAAGACACATATAATAACTATTTTGTTAAATGTGGAGTTAAAAAATGAATAAACTTCAAGAGAGTAAATAGGGACTGTTAGATGCAGAAGAGGAGCAGAGGGAGATGAGGACATAATGGAATGAATAACATCTAAGTTTGTTATATACATGAATACAAATATTCTAAATAGCCTGTGATTCTATACATGAACATGTTAGTAAAAATAAGTACCTGTGAACATTTCTATTACATTATCACTGTAATTTTTATCCTATCATAATATTATACATAGTCTTCAAAGTATTTAATGTTGAAGGTGCAGTGCCAAACTAGATTTTAATGCTCTTCAAAGATGAAGTGACTTTAGTTTAAAGAACAATGTAAAGGTAATATACTTCTTGAAATATTTTATAATTTCCTTCAGTGACTTTTTTCTCTAAAATTATGAAGGAGGCTCTGTTGTGATTACATGAAACAGCTAAATTATACATTAATTATTGTAGTAAAATATTGAAGTAGATACTATACATAAATCCAAGTAGAATTCTTGGTGAAATTCAGATATATTTTATTTACTTTTGTATAAACAGTAGCATAGACTTTAAAACTGCTTTAAAAATATCTTTGAGAGGGAACTGACACTGATTCTAACTACTCCAACAGTTATCAAAATACCTGAAAGCAAATCCTGAATCCATCACTCTAGAGTCCAGCCATGGAAGACAAAAGAAAAGTGAGGAAGTACACAATAGAGGGATACTCTTGGACCCCTTGTCAAGAAATTCCAATGCACTCTCATATGAACATTTGAAAATTACCCTGTTCTGACTTTTTTCTAGTTCTCTGTCTAGAATTCCTAATACTAATTACTCTTGCCTTTACTTTTCCTTCACATCTCCTAGTCAGGATTCAAGAACTTTCTTTTCCATCTAGAGATAAGAGTTATGCTATTTGGGAGTCTTTTAGATAGACCCACTGAAGGGATACTCCAATTGCCTCACCCTGAGTCCCTGTTCAGCATGGAAGAAGCCAGAGTGATTTGTACAACAATTCCTTATTGGCAATTTGGGTAACCCCTTCATAGGATGGTGTGATAAGAATAGGAGGTAGGAATTGGCTAGGCAGTTAGGGTAAAAAAGACCCAATGAAAATTAGCCAGATTTTTGGCTAAAATCCAAATGTCTTTGGGCCTCTGAGCAACATACTCTGTTCCAAAGGTCAAAAATGTCAAAAGTGTTTAGGAGCTTGTATTTAATCCTTAAAAGATTTTAGGGTTACCTCTTCAGAGGGGGCAATGTGAGAGTAGCCAAAAGCCCCATAAAAATAAAAGGAGGTGTAAAAAAAGAAAAGAAAAAGAAAAAATGTGATAGGGAGATATGGGAGATGTTGGGGGGGAGGGAGTGGGCATGACTTTGATCAAAACACCTTATATGCATCTATGAAATTCTCCATAATGTTCGTGTAAAAGTTAAAAAAAAATCTGTATTTCTTATTGCCAGCTTTAGTAAACCTGTAAAAAGGTTGAAGAATAAGGCATAATGTAAATAAGGTTGCATTCATTGTTTAGAAAGCTAATATAAAGGAAAATATCCTTTTCCAGAAAGATTAGTTACCACTGTTTGTGAGAAAATTGCTATAATATCCCGCGATTTTTCCTTTTGCACCTGTTTAGTGAGGATTCTGAATAGCAGAGGTCTAATTGGTTAGCTACAGGTTGGTGAGTACTCTCCCAAATAGTCAAATATCATGATTAAAAGTAAACAAAATTGGTTTTAAAAGTGATCGTTTGCATGTACTTATTTCTAATATACATATGTAATATATATGTATATATTTACAATGCTGTTCACAACTTCTACCCTATGTTCTTATTTAATAAAATCAAGCATACGTGATAAACATGCTTTTGTAATTATAGTCTCAGAAGTAGACAATTATAATACTCAAGCCCACGAAGCACTCATTACTTTCCTGTGATCTTGGGAATAATTAGCACTCATCACAGTTCTGGTGTGTTATAAAGGTAGAATGACTGTTATTCCATGTCTGACTCTTATGTGAAAGAGAAAATGCATGTGATGCCCCTTTCATTGTAAGTGCTTAAATAATAAATATTATATTACTTTTGGTTAAAGCACTTGCTTTATGTATATCAACAAATAAAATCAATTCATGGTATAAGCAATTATGTTGGAACATTGCAAAAAATGATGGATTTGTGTATCAAAATATTTGAAATCAATGTTAGAAATGTAAACATTTTTAAAAAATATTTTACTTACTATTTTTACTTTATGTGTATGAGTGTATTGCCTGCATGTATGTGAGTGCACCCATGTCATGCAATGCCATGATGTGGGTACTGGGAATCAAACCTAGGTCCCCTGCAAGAGCAGTCAGTGCTCTTAACCACTGAGCAATCTCTCTAGCCCCAGCAGCATAAACATTTTTTAATTAGTGTATATTTATCTTTTTAGAAAGAAGCTATGTTCTTGCTCTGTGTTAGACCCAAAGAAGGTGAAGACGAGAAATTCAATAGACTGGGGGTACTCAAGGTATATTTAGCTCCCCAAGTAATTTTTAATTGCTCAGTGATTGCAGCAACAGCAAAAATAATTCCTGCTGTTAAATGAGTTACCTAAATTGTTCAGTACCTGAAAACATTTAGCTGGATTCAAGGTTCTGGAATAGATTTTAGAAACAGGAGATGCTAAAGATTGTGGATGCAAAATCAAATTCTCTTTCAAATGATGAATAGGAAAGAAAAATATATCATTTGCATTTTTCTGAATTTGTAGGGTCTTTTTCTAATGCAGTTTGGATAATTTACATAGGTTACACATCAATAATGCTTTGCAACTGATGTTGAGTTTCTAAGAAATGCTCCAAAAGAGCCAAGGATACTCATGTTTCCCAAATGATTTTTCATGTTGTGTTTTCATGAGCAGTTATAACCAAGTAAAGAAATTATTTTGTTGTTTGTAGTCACCAGCTATGTGTGTGTGTGTGTGTGTGTGTGTGTGTGTATCTCACATGTATGCAATTTTATATCTGTATATACATAAATTTTTCTAATTCATTTATTTTCTAATTTATTATTGAAAACTGTATTCTACACTTGATAGTCCATAGTTTTGTTTGGAATTCCTGTGTATCAGAATGTACTGAAAATTTCATGTGAATTATAATATGAATAGTTTGTACTCTTTAGCAAAGTAAATAAGTTTGCAAATCAAGTGACTCCTATTAGATTGGCTAAGCTCCAGTGGAGGGACTCACACTGAGGAACATTTAGGGACACAAGTATGCCTAGATAAGACTTAACACATATGACAGAATGCACAAAATCAATTATGGGTGGGGTTGTGGATAGGAAATGGCATTTAAATATTATCATAAAAATAAAAAACTTAATTAAAAACTCTAAGAATGATGTTTGGCAGAGGAAAAGAGTTTGCAGGTAAGTACTTTTCCAAAACTGTTATGAGAAGAAAACTAGTCTTAAGTGGTTTTTGTGCTTTCCACTACATATATGAATATACAGTATTGCCTACCTGATGGCTCTCTTGGAGTTCTCATATTCCTGTTCTGAATTTTATTAACTCTGATAGTTTATGGTTCCACCTCTGCTATTACTACATTGAACTGTCATCTATTTATGGGACATCACTATTGAGTTCTTATCTTGTTTACTTACCCAGCTTTTTCTTGGCCACGAAGAACACTCCATCTCATGCCTTAATAACAAAAGACATGCAGTATTTTCACCTATGGTTTAATATGATTTTTTGCCCATGTTGTCATAAATTACACTCTCTAAAGTGGGGTTAGGAAATTAAAAGTGAATATGTCCTTAAAGCCACAACAGCTCTAAGTAGGAGTAAAATTTTTATGTATTGATTGATTTAATAGAGTTTAGTGGGAAGCCTAAGATAAATGTACAGGACCTCAAGCCTAAAATAAACATTCAAGTTCTCAGTAACTTATTTTCACAAGCTATTTTACTTAAAATTGTATTTATTTAACACTTAATCACTCCCTACTGTTTTTCTATCATCTAAAATTATTTATTCAGTTTGAATATAATAGTACCTTTTTGTCAAAATAAAATGTGAGCAGGTAGGATGCTGATAGCTACTCTTGTACTATTTTATTAATTTCCTTTCAGTCTTCAATTTAAGTTATCCTATTATTGACTTAGAATGAGACAAAGGATCAGAGAAAGAAATATATGCCTAAAAATAACAAATTATGCACATATCATAATTTCTGTTGTGGTAAAGTGAAATTTTCATTGCCAAAATATTAACAAATAGGGGAGATGGTATTAGAGAAAGGACATATCATCTAAACTGGTATTTCTTTTTAATTTTGGTTGTAGAGTTCCGAAATAGAATAATCAAATTTAGGTATTAATATCACTTGATATTTCTCTTTTCTCCTTTATGCTTACATTCAAAGATTTTATTTTTATGAAATTAAAATGGTATTTGTTTTAAGTCAATTTGAACTCTAGGTGACTGGATTAAAATGTAGAAGTATTTTCCTACATTAAGGGAGTTTGCGGATCACAAGGAGGAGCAGCAGACCTGTGGTGGCTGAGAGCATCCCTTCTCTGTAACTGGAGTGTAACCATCTCTTTACTTTGTCCTCACATTGTGGCTGAGAGAGAACGAGTTGGCTTTTGTGTCTTCCCTTGTGAGAGCACCGAACCCTTCCCTGAGACTCTAGCTTCATGCTCTAATTACCTCTCAAAGACACAAGTATCTTTACTATCTCTTGAGGACTTCATGTTTCCATATATGAATTCAGGGAGACCACAAACTTACAATCCCTCCCAGTACCCTACATATATAGAGTAACTACTTAACATTTTGTTGTTTTTGGTGCTGAAACTTGTGCACAAATATTTCACATATTTAACTTAACATTTTGCTTTCCTAAATGGAAACATTATTTTAAGATGTTATTTAACTTTGAGTCAAGTTAAATTCCCTTTATTCTTTTGGTAACACATTTATCATTTTGTTCTTTTAACTACACATTCTCTCCTTAAGTAATTTCATTCAACATCACATCTTCAATTATACTCACATGTTAGTGAGTGTCCAAATGGATGACTGAGGAGGTGTATAAAGATATTTATGCCATTGAGATATTGAATTGATATTTGAAAAAAACTATCTATTTAAATGTATGTGTATATACATATATGTTTATTTATCATTTATCTTCTATCTATTATCTATCTCTCTCTATCTATCATCTATCTATCATCTATCATTTATCTATGTATCTAATCATCTATTTAGCTAATCTGTCTACTATTCCTCTTACTATTCCAAAACCTTTTGAAAAGAGTTAAATATTGAATGATTCACTGTATTATAAATACCAATTCAAGATTATGTGCCCGAGTGATTCATCTGCATTAATAATAATCATTGGCATCATTTTATAGCGGTTCTTATAATTAATATAAGTTCAATTTTTATAATTCTATATATTCATAGCTTTGAACAAACTTTTTCTACCTAAAAGTACCCCCTCAATGTTTTTAGAGTTGGTTCTTTGATATTCATAAAACCCATTTAAATTGAGTTGGTTAATACTTCCCGATCTAAATGTGGCATTTACCAAAGAATTAGGTAAATATTGATTCTTTGAAGTTATATATTACTTTGTCTTTATATTTGTTTTAAGGAGTAGAATACATTATTAATGTGCATTTGTTATACATTATTTTAATTGGTTTAAATTAAGCATTTAAATGTCTATATTTCTATTAAACAGTAATATTTGTGACCCATGCAACCAAAACCGTACCCAGCATAGAACTGGGTAAATGGGTAAGAAGCCTTAGCCTTAGCTGAGGAATGAATGGCAGCTGATCACTGTTGGGTGGGGGAGAGACAGTCTTTCTAATGGAGTGATGCTAGTTAAACTTACCAGGCTCCAGTCGATGAGAGACACTGAGGGACATTTGGAAGATACAAATTTGACTCAATAGGTCTTGACATATATGATAGAATGCATGAAATCCAATCGGGGATCTGGGAGGGGGTGCAGGTAGGGAAGGGTGTCTAAGTATGATAAAGACATAGTATATAAAATGCACAAAATTCAATAAACATAAATATATTGTTAAAATTAAATAAATATTAGTGAATATTTTCATTAACCAATAATATCTTAAATATATTTAAGATACGTTCAGAATGAAATACTTGATATTTAAAAATCTATTATTTTGTCAAAGTCATATAAATTTTAATGAATTATATAAATTCATACTGAACTTTTAAGAAGAGTTTTTTTTTGGTAGCTACATAAATGTGTTCTGTGCTTAATTTCCATAGAAATTATTTGAGAAGCTCAATAGGATCTTGCCTTAGTGAAACAAATCAATTTATGATGTTTTAAAATTAAATTTGTTCTTTGACACTTTCACACCCTTACATTCTGCATACTGACTGTGGTCATCACTCACCATCTCCTACCTCTCCTTCTGACTGTCCTCACCTCCTTCTCTACAAATCTCTTTCTCACATCCATGGCTACTCATTCTGATTTGTGAACTATGGAGTTTAACTATGGTTATCTTGTGAGCATAGATTTAGAGATACCCATTGGAGTCAGTATGTTCAGCAGTGGTTGCACAACTGAAGACTGTGATTTGGCCTCACTGGGTAGTTTTCTTTTGAGACTTTTCTTTATTTTCATTGAGATGTTACATTTGGTCAGTCCTCTTTATGGAATACAAATTGATGTAGAAGAATAGCTAAAATAGAAGTAAAGAGAAGGACGCCACAGGAAAAAGAGATGAAAAGAAAAATCATGACCTTGAAATATTATCCATGTTGTACTTACAGTAAGTTGAACATGAATACTGGAAAGAATGAGGAGGTTTAGAGCACATGGTCCAGAGTGTGTCTTATCAATTAGTGCTTCACCAGATATAAGCTCTTCAGCTTCCAAGCTGTAATATAGAAATGTTTCTAGGACAGGAGCCAACAAAATAAATTAATCACAGTCAACACACAGAGAAATCAATGTCAGGAAGAAGATGGTAAGCACCTGTGTTTTGCTTTACAGGAAGTGCTGCAAAAGCGTACTTGATAGCATATAAACACTGAAGTCATCATAGGGAAGGAATTGCTTGTCATGTGGTGCATTTGCTATAACATGAAACAATATTGCATTAACATGACTTTCAATGTTTTAAAAAATTTAAGTTGTATTACCAGTATGAATTTTAGTTCCTGTCTGAATAAAAACAATGGAGCAAATGCCCATTTCTACCTATTTTCCCTCATAAATTATTCATTATTCACCAAATTCAACATTATAGATTACAATTTGTATTTCATTAGGTGACACTATAAAACTTTAAAGTCAAGATATTATCGCTTCTTGCAATTATGGCTCATCTTTATTTCTCAAATGAAATTTTATTTAAAACTCATAGAGTCTAAACCTTATATAGTGGTGCAGATACGGTTCATATATGTCCTTAAAGATCTCTGTGTTGGAGATTGGGAGCATCAAGATATTTGGAAATATTATAATAATTTGGAATTTTATTGAAAATATATAGACATCCATGATTAAAAAAAAAAGATTAAATGGATCCTGTGAAGTCCCATGTATTTCTCCTGTGACTAAGTTGAGAGATGACAGTATGTTTCCCCCACAGTGATGGAATCTTACCTGTGAGGAAGCAGAGGAAAACCTGCCATGGTTGAATGGATAATTCCAGAGATTTTAGCCTTCCAAACTTCAAACTGAATAAACGTTCCACTATACATTACCCAGTGTCAAGTGTTTTGTAGTAGAAAGGGAAAGCAAAGACGTGTTCCACTATTGGTTTGACTTGGAAAATTGTAATAGTCAAGTCTACTTCATGGGACTTTGTAGAAATCTGAATTCTTAAGGAATAATTATCTCATTTGTTTATGTATTAGCAAATGTTCTCATTGCTGTGACAGAATATTTGAAACATTTGATGGGTGTAAATCACAGTTTTAGGGTGTGCAGTCCGTATTGTAGGAGAGAGTACAATAGGTGATCAATGGCAGAAGTGTAGCACTTGGACACTTCACACCATAACCAGTGGAATAAAATTTTCACTGTGGTTAAAAGCAAAAAGAAATTGACATAAGTCTAGCAAGTGAAAGGAAGGTAAATAAGGATTTGAATTCATAAACTGGAACTGGGTAAGTTGAAAATCAAAGCAATAATGTTCTCGTTTTCAGAATTCTGTGATTTTGTTTTTCTTATTTTTTTTAATTTTAACTCATTTATTATTATATAATACTTTTGTAATATACATGCAGGTTTATTTTTAAATTTTTAATATTTATTTTCTATGTATATGTGTGTTGTGCCTGTACAAATGTATGTGCACTCATGTCATGCAAAGCCCGTGGGGGCCAAAAAGACACAAAATTCCTTGGAACTGCAATTATAGATGAATGTTAGCCACTATGTTCAGTGCTGTGACATGAACCCTGGTCCTCTGCAATAACAACAAGTGTTCTTAACTCCTGAGCCATCTCTCCAAACCTTACAGGTGATGTTAATATGCATAGTCCTGTCTTTATTAACTCATTTATTCATAATAGATTCTATATAACTATTTAATGTTACTTATTTTCTATGTGAATAATTAAATGTGATTGGTCTCTGTGGTTTAATAAGTAGTGGAACAACTGGAAACTGCAAGACTACAAATTGCTCATCATTTCCATTAACATAATTTGGTCTAATTTTCATGAAGATACAGCTTAATAGGTGGATTGAAGCCTGGGTATGGATCGTGACATTTTTATGTGAAATTCCCAGTACAAGGCTTTGTGTTTATAAATACTCTTTCCTATGTGCACACATTAGCCCATTGTCTTTTTTGTGCACACAGTTCTGTAAGGTTCTATGTATAAGTTCATGAGAACTGTAGTTGTTACCTGTTGTGCTTTGCATTCAGAGTTTAACTTTCTATTTTTTTGTATCTTTAATTTTATTTAATATCTGTGCAAATAGAGGAGGAGATTATCAGGCTCTACAGGAAACACTATTACCTGCAAGCCATCCCACCACCCAAACTTTCATATTTGTGTTCTTCCAGAACATTAGAATAACAAAAGAACAGTGAAATATTGTTGAAGAATTCAGAAATGTCCTCACTTTCTAAAATTCATCAAGTAAAAAAGTATAAAATTATTTGCTTTACTTCTAAGTTTCTTGCCTAAAGATATGTTATTGCTGGATTGCTGTAGATGATGTCTTTAATAAAGTTGTTGTCATCTTTTTTTTACTGCTACACACAGTTTATTGAATAGATGCCAGAAAACTAGTGCTGAAGTTTTACATATATGCACACATGAGCACAGAGAGAGAGAGACAGAGAGAGACAGAGACAGAGAGAGACAGAGACTGAGACAGACATAGAGACAGAGACAGAAAGAGAGAAAGAAAATACATCATCTTGGAGATCAAACCAAGTTAATTAATTTCTGTGGCAGTAACCCTGATTTCATTTATTTTTATTGATTTTTTATTATTGTCATATGATATAGTTAGATAGAATTTAGATTTCCTTTCTCTTAACACTCACTTCCCACCACCACCAGCAACCCCTGCTCAATTTAATGAACTCTTTCATATATATACATATATATATATGGATTATTGGCTTATATAGTATGATTTGTGTCCCCTGATATCCTTAGTATGAATTCATCCGCTGGGCACTAAGATTCTCAAACCTGTTAACACACTGGCTTTTCCCTTCCCAGGAGTCATCAATTCCCATTGTTCCTTAGGTTGGGTTGGGATTTCATAACCGCTTCCCCATGTCTATACTGGGATTTTTTTTCTGATTTGAGCCTGCATAGTACTTGTGCATGCTGTCACCATTCATTGCTGAGAGTTCATATGGGTAACTCTGATTTATCTGGGAAGACTCTGTTTCCTTGTGGTCATCCTCTCCATTGGCCAAGTTAATTTTTTTTAATTATCATCCTAACAATATGTGGAAAGCATCAGTTCAGAATTGAATTTAATGATTTAGTCACAAAATCTCTCTCTCTCTCTCTCTCTCTCTCTCTCTCTAAAAAAAATTATTTATTTATTTATTTATTTGAGAGTAATGTGTTGGAGACTTGTTCCTCATGCATTGTGCTGTCTACAGGTGATTGGATCAGGAAGATGCTCATTCATTAGCGTCCTAATAAATTACTGATTTCATATTCATATGGCTGTTGGGAGACTGTTCCTCATTGTTGCACAAGGTCATTGGTACATATTTTCTAATTGTTTGTCTTAGTCCTAGCCCCTTGTTTTCTCCCTCCATGTTTCCTGACAGTTTTTAGGTGTGAAGAGTCCTCTAGTACAGACTCACACCACAGACTCTTAGCAGTAGTTCCAGTCAGCCATGGAATGAAGTTTTCAATACTGTGAGACCAAACATATTTTTATTCTTTTTTAAAGATGATTTTCTCAGGTAACCAATTTGCATAAGTAAATGGATGGAGCTTAATAAAAATGAAGTTGTGGTTTACATGAACTGTGAGACTGTGAGACTGTGATTTCTTGAAATATTTTTTATTACATTAAAAAGTCAACTGTGATAGTGAATATATTAATAATTTAATATGCCTGCCTTATAAATAATATCTTATTAATGACAAAAAACATATATAGAATTGAATCACAAATTTTGGTCTGTGAGTAAGCATCCTGAGATGATTAAGCATAATTAAACCAGGTGTACTCATATAACATACACATTTGGTGCACTTGCTAAAGACTTTCAAAAATCAATATTTGAAATCTACCTTAATAGCATTCCAAGAAGTCTACATCAAATATTGAATAAAATAATTTTGTGGTGGTCCTACACTGTAGGGACCTGAGACCTGAGATAGGAAAGAATGGCACCTGGAGAAACAGCCAGGGCATGACCAGACTTGTCTGATGTCTGAGGAGGATGGCTGGGACATGACCAGACTTGTTTGAAGAGCCGCTGATTGGCTCTAGCCAGCGTGATCACCTCGTGGACACTATGCTTTGCAATGAAGAAGAAACTGCATACTCAAGTTGACCTTTAAAATGATTGGACACTCTGTTGGGAAGGGGATTTCCACTCTTGGGTCTGCCAGACAACCTGGCAGCTCTGGGAAACTAAAACCTACGATGCTAATTGGGTTCTATGATCATAACCAATCATATTCTGGGAAAAAGAGGGGCGGGACACTCAATGCTCATAAAGGTATATAAACACTTGCTTAAAGCTTAATAAACGAGAGCCTGCTGGACAAGACTCCCTGCCTCCTTGGTGGTGCCCTGGGAACAGAGGGGTTGGGACGGCAGCACACTCACCCCTCCTCAGCCCCCATTATGCTGCTTACAGGGAAGGGACCCCACAACTGGTGCCTCGTGTGAGGAACACCGAAGAAGTTTTGGCTAAGGCCAATCCGTCTTTCGGGGTGAGTGACACCCTTAGTATGGGTAATGCAACTTCTAAGAAGCAGGATCTGGCCCTGAAGGCATTGCATTATATGTTTAAGAGCAGAGAGCTAGACATTTCAGATTCCGTAACTAACCAGGTCTGGGAGACTGTGACTCTTTTGGCCCCATGGGTTCCTGCAGGCAATTTGTTCTCGGCAGACACCTGGGAAAGAGTTGAGGACTTGGCTAGGAATAGGGAGCTGCATTCTGGGATTGATCCTCTTTTGGGATTCTATCCCACTATATCAGTCCTTAAAGGGTGCTTTGAGGGACTCCTCCCCACTCAGGGAAAGGAGATTAGGGATGAGAATACCCTCCCTTCTCATAAGGGAGAGAAAGAGATTAAAGATCAGGAGGACTGGGCCCAGTTTGACGGGAAGAGGAGCAAGGCTGAGATATGGAAAAACCAAGTTGAGGCTACGGCAGCCAACCTCGAGGTTCAACTGTCCCTAGAGGCAAAAGAAGTCAAGCGGGGGAAGCAGGCCCCTCAAAGAGAGGGCGGAGAGGCAAAAGGCCCTCAGCCAGTCACCCGTTCCTGGCCAGATAATTGTGAAACCATTCAATGGAACCCAGCCAGCCTCTGGCCGGGGAACCAAACCGCCCATATGGGACTCCCCCCTGGGTCCTCAGCACCACAGCTGCCTAGGTATTCAGTGGTATTCCTAGCTGAGACCATGCAACCTTATCAAGCCTTTCCTGTCAACTTGGTCCCAGGACCGGGGAGACCCAGGGATTGTTACCCCAGGAAGCCAAGGATCTTAAGGAGTTAAGAGCTGTGGTAGCACAGGATGGCCCTAACTTGCCCTGGGTCAGCACTCTATTAGAGGCCTTGGCCCACCAACCCTGCGAGCCCAGGGACTGGTATGACTTGACCAGAGCAGTTCTTTCAGGACCACTTTTTGTTAAGTGGCAAGCACTATTCAAGGAAGAGTGCTGGGTTACAGGAGAACAAAACCAGACAGCTTTTCCTCTGATCCCTTTTACATATGGACAGCTGTCCGGCACCTCTGATGGCTACTCTACTGGGGAGCAACAAGCAACCCTCCCTCCCTTATACAGAGAACTAGTAAACGCCACAGGTTTGTCCGTGTGGAGGAAGCTTAATGAGGGCCCGACAGAGGACCCTATAACAGGGTTGAGGCAAAAGCCCTCCTAGCTGCTTCCTGAATTTATAGATAGGGTACAAAACAGCTTAATACAGAAGTTACCCCCTGGGCCCCTGCAGGATGAATTTGTTTGGGTTATGGTATGGGATGGCACGAACCAGGACCACCGGGTGGCTTGCTCTGGGCTTAGAAATAATTCCATGAGTCGGTGGATTGTGGCCTCACAGGATATAGGGACATGATCTCATGAGATCCATACACTGACTAGTGCATTGCAGTCGCAAACTGCTTCCTTAGTGGAAGCAATGACGCAGGTCCTTGCCACTGCCCAAATGACACAGCAGAGAGATGAGGGAGGGGGAAAATGTTTCTTTTGTGGAAAGAAAGGACACTTTAAACAGGCTTGCCCAGAAAACAAGGAAAAATCCCTGAAACAGGGGGACTGGATAGATGTCAAGCCAAAGAAACCCTGTCCTCACTGCAAAAAGGGATATCATTGGAGAAAGGATTGTAGATCTAAATTTGATGTAGATGGAAAACCTTTAAACTAGATCAGGTGTGACCTCTAGCCCCATCACCAAAAGGAGTACCTGGGAGGAGAATAGCTTGGACCAATTGGACAGTTCCCATCTATGAAGGCCTCGGGCCCAGGATGAGCATTTTCATTGGTGGAAAAAGATTTCATTGCCTCACTGATATTGGGGCAGATCGCACCATGCTTAGAAAGGAAGATGTGCCTAGTATATGGTCCCTAAAACCCGGCCCACAAGTCTTGGGGGTGGGCAGGCTTACTAGAGCTGAAGAGGTGCAGGGGTTAATAGAGTGGAGGGACACAGATGGATCTAGAGGTGAGATCCAGCCCCTAGTGGTGTCCAGGTTGCAGTCTAATTTGCTTGGCCAAGACCTTCTGGGTCAAATGGACGCTGTGCTAACCACAGACAATAAGGCATTTTATGATGACCTCTTAGAGCATGAAGAGTTCAACAGAATCCCAGAGAGGTTAGAAGAGACCAACGAACAAGAGTTCTCAATCTTTCATAATTATCGGGGAGAGCCCGATAAGATCCTCTGGGTTTACCCCCAATTCTAAAGGCTGCTGCCCCTCAGGTTCCAGCTATCCGATGGTCTCCAGGGGTGCCGGTGTGGGTGGAGCAGTGGCCACTACCTAAAACAAAGTTACAGGCTTTAAAAGAGATTGTACAAGAACAATTACAATTGGGTCACATCAGGCCCTCTGTAAGTCCATGGAACACACCTGTTTTTGTTATTCAAAAGGCCTCTGGCAAATGTAGAAGGTTACAAGATTTACATAAAGTTAATGCCAGAATGACCCTAGTGGGTACGCCCCTAAGGGGGCTACCTTGGATCCCTGCTAGTTCCTCAGATTTATTTCTTATACTTATAGATATTAAAGATTGTTTTTTATCTATCCCCCTAGAACCCCAAGATTGTGAAAAGTTTGCTTTCTCTGTACCTTCCACCAACTTTAAAACACCTGATGAGAGGTATGAATGGACTGTTTTACCCCAGGGCATGGCCAATAATCCAGCCTTCTGCCAAAGCTATGTAAAGGCCCTTTTAGAGTCTGCCCTCTTGCTTCCTCATGCCACTGTGTATATTTACATGGATGATATAATCTTGGGAACCCTGAGCCCCCAACAATTAAAGCAAATATATGGGATCACCCAAAAGTGTCTACAGACAGGTGGCCTCCATGTATCCATTGATAAAATACAGTCTGTTTCTCCTTTTAAAATCCTGGTAACCGTACTTTCTTTGGAAGCAGTGAGTCCTTTAAAACCACAATTGGCTGTCAAGTCAACCATAACCCTAACAGAGCTACAAATTTTATTAGGAGAAATTAATTGGCTGAGATCCTGGATACCTATTTCCACTGAGATTTTAAAACCATTGTTTCAATTGCTAGTAGAAAAAAAGCCTTCAGACCTAATTCACCTGGCTCCTCAGCACCTTCACATTTTACATGAAGTCCAGGATGCCCTGGACCAAGCCCACCTTGCCCGGTACACACCTAATAAAGACCTTGAGTTGTGGGTACTCCCTTGTGAGACACTTTTGACAACTGTCCTTATGAAGGATGGAAAGCCCCTTCAATGGGTGCATGCCTCTCTAGGAGGCATGCCACGGGTTTATACACCCATGGATCAGTTGGCTGACTTGATTGAAAAGGGATGTGACTTGGCCCTAAGACATTATGGTATAGACCCTCTCAAAATTGTTGTCCCTTGCCAGCTTAAAGATTTTGAACGTCTTTGCAGAAATAACAATTGAGTGGCCATAGCCTTGGAAGGATTCCTGGGAGATTTGGACTGTGTTTATGGCCCTCATAAATAGGTAACTTCCTTTCGTGCCCTCTCCTGGGACACCCCCAGGTTCTTTCTTAAGGACCCATTAGTAAAAGCCCATAATGTCTTCACTGATGGGGGCAGGGTTGGAGCTGCAATAATAGTATATCCAGGGACAAGTAAAGAATTAAAAAGATATGTCCACACTTGTGATGGGTCAGCTCAGTTCAAGAAGCTTATAGCTGTTGCTCTGGCCTTAATAAAGGTAAATAAACCCATGAATTTGTTTTCTGACAGCCTATATGTAGTTAACCTTCTTCCAGGACTGTTAGGTTCTCACATCCAACTGGATGGAAATCCTATTACCCCCTTAATGATTCAGACTCACACGCTCCTTAAAGAAAGAAAAGCCCCTATATTCTTACAACACCTTAGGGGACACCAAGGATTGCCTGGGCTTCTATCCCAGGGCAATGCTGAGGCAGACAAAATGGAATCTACCCAAATTATGACAATGGGCTTAACGCAGGCTCAGGGGTTACATGATCTCACATGTGTTAATTGGCAGGGGCTCCATGAGAGATTCCCTAAGATTCCAATTAAAGACCTAAAGAAAATCGTACAAACCTGTAAATCTTGTCAGCCTTTTCTATAGGTGCCACCTCTACAACAACCAGGTGTAAACCCAAGGGGACTTAAACCTAACTCTTTATGGCAAAGATGTCACGCATTATGCTCCTTTTGGAAAACTTAAATATGTTTTTGTATCCATTGATACATTCTCACATGCCTGCTGGGTCACTGCCCATGCAGGGGAAAAACTCAAATATGCTCAATCTCATTTCCTCCAATGCTTTGGTATGTTGGGACTTCCAAAAAAAATTAAAACTGATAATGGCCCATGTTTTGTGAGAGCTTACAGGAGATTTTCCTGCTTTGTAACATTCAACATACTACGGGGATTCTTTATAATCCCCAAGGCCAAGCCATTATAGAACACAACCACCAAAATCTTAAAATTCAATTACAAAATCAAAAAGGGGGAGTAAGCCCCCACCAGCAGTTGGGGCTGGCACTTTTCATGATTAATATTTTAAATTTGACCAAAGATCAGCCCTTCCCAAGATTTCAACGACACTGGGGGCAATTAGAATCAAAACCCCAGGTTAAAGTCAGATGGAAGGATGCATTAACAGGACAATGGCGGAGACCTGAACTGCTTCTCCCTATGGGCAGAGGACTTGGATGTGTTTTCCCCACAGAGGAATCTCAACCCATCTGGGTACCTACAAGAAATTTAAAAATGCAGGGATAATCTTATCCCAAGGGTATCAAGCCTTTGAGGAAATTATTTATGTTTTACAGGATGGAATATCTTGAATGGAAAATTTTCATTACTGTGCTTGTCGCTGCTGCCCTGGCTATTACCTTCTGGATCCTCATCATCGGTATTCAAGATCTGACAGCTGAACTACAAAAAGGTTTATAAATGGCTGATAAAGTTTTGTTGACCATGTTTCCTTTTCTCATACTAATTATCTACCAAATTAAGGCTGAGGACCTTTGGGCTTTGGTTCCCTCTCCACCTATACTCTTATCATTGTCACTTTCTTCCCCTACATATCCCATCCTCTATTCAACTAATTTTACACTTGGCCTTCCCACCATGGACCTCGTTTCTTCTTGGGAACCTATCAATTGTTCATGGCCACTAAATGACTCCTTATGCTTCACTACTAATAATGCATCCTCTTGTATTGGTGTGTTTTACTTGACCACTCGAGATTATGCTGGCACTGCCTCCTTGGGTACCCTACTTGAACTCAGAGGCCTTTCCCCCGTCTTCAACAAATCTGATCAGGCCTCGATCCTTGCAGCATTGGGTGCTAAAGTGAATGGCACTACTGCCCTACCTCCAACTCCCTTATATCCTACTGTTTTGCAGTCATCACTCCCCAGCTGTCCACCTACATGCTCCCTCACTCTTCCTATTCCCTAGCAGGGTTGCAGTCCTAGGCATCCTCCTGCTGGTCTGTTTTGCCATTTCCTTCATTGTCCCCTCGATAACCCCCTAGCATCCGGGAGACTACTGGTCTTGACTAATCCCTGTGGCACTAGGATTTCCCCTTTCAACCGTGAATCAATTCTTTGTAATTGAGACCTTTGTGGCCCGCATGCTTGTTTAGATATGAGGCCGTTATTAGCCCAACAATGTTTTCAGCTTTCTAATGGCTCTTATACTTCTGGATGCGATTGAAAGAAATTCACCATTACCATTTCTTGATCCATGTCCTGGCGCCCTACACCTATTTGTGTACGGCCCCCATTTGCTTTGTTATTGGCCAATGTCACTACCGACCCAAGGGGACAACTCACCTTTTCTGATGGCAATACCACCTGTGTCTTGGCAGCCTGCTGGAACCATCCAGCAACATAATCCTCTTCTTGCATGAACCTGGAGCCCTTTGGGTCCCGGATACTAATGCAACCCATTTTCATGCTGTCACCCTTATGGAATGGACAGCTTTGTCACAAGCCCCCCATATAAAAAAGGGACTTTGGGATCACGGCTGCGGTCATCTCTGCTATTATCCTTGCCTTAGGCAGGGCCGCCACTGTGGCTGTGGCCATCACTCAGTCTTCCACAACTGTGGATACAATTAATGAGATTGTATCCAAGACCTCTTCTGCTCTTCATGCTCAATCCCTCATCAATCAACATCTTCACCAGGCAATTCTGGTGTTACAACAATAAATAGATCTCCTAAGTGAGGAAATGACACTTACTAAAGATATGACACTATTAGCCTGTGACCCCCAATATGGGTCACTATGCCTTACCCCTTATAGGGTTCATAATCTTTCTGAATCACACCTACAGCTCTCTAAGTATATTCATGGTCACTGGAACCAACAATTCCTTAATTACTCCATATTGCTGACCAATCAGATTATTGCCATAAATTATACCCAAGCCCCAGTACTATCGATTGGCTCTTCCTTCTTTGATAAGGTATGGAAACATATCAAGGGATTTTTTGACCCAACTTGGTTATTTGCGTATGCAAGTTTGTTTCTAATGCTTGTGCTAGCCTTTGTTCTCCTCAGATGTCTCTGTTCACTCATCAAGAAGCAAAGACAGACAAAGAAAATCTTGGTCCAGCTCACCCTGGCTACCCAATCTCCCTCAGGTCCCTCCCCTGGGCAAGTTCAGGCCTGGATGCTTGAATTGGCCTGAAAATGTGAGGCTGCTTTGCCCCATTTATGGGATAGACCCCTGATAATCATTCATATGACTAATCCCAATGATGGGTAAGACCCTCCCAGACTGATGAACCTAAGACAGGGGCCATGAGGGCAATCATGGTTAGCCGAGGACAGACAACTTCAGAACCTGAGGAGAGGCAACCTAAGATAGGGAGGTCATAACAAATAGGGAAAAAGGAATAGTAATTCCTATCTCTGTGGCTATTCCTGAGGAGTCTCACTTAAAAAAATAAAACAGGGGAAGATGTAGGGACCTGAGACCTGAGATAGGAAAGAATGGCACCTGGAGAAACAGCCAGGGCATGACCAGATTTGTCTGATGCCTGAGGAGGATGGCTGGGACATGACCAGACTTGTGCAAGTGCAAGAGTCGCTGATTGGCTCTAGCCAGCGTGATCACCTCGTGGACACTATGCCATACAATGAAGAAGAAACTGCATGATCAAGCTGACTTTAAAATGATTAGACACGCTGTTGGGAAGGGGATTTCCACTTCTGGGGATGCCTGGCAACCTGGCATTTCCAGGAAACTGAAACCTAAGATACTAACTGGGTTCTATGATCATAACCAATCATATTTTGGGATATAGAGGGGAGGGACATTTAATGCTCATAAGATATATAAACACTTGCTTAAAGTTTAGTAAACGAGATCCTACTGGACAAGACTCCCTGCCTCCTTGGTGGTGCCCTGGGAACAGAGGGGTTGGGACGGCAGCACACTCACCCCTCCTCAGCCCCCATCATGCTCCTTGTGGGGAAGGAACCCCGCAACTACACACCGCACTGTCCCTATTGGAGCAAAAAAATTACTAACTTCTTAAAAAAGTATGTGAAAAACAAGCCATAGAATATGGAAATATTTATTTAAAAATGAAGATGTACATGATATATTGGTACAAATATAGGGTATGTAATGTACGTAGGTCATATTTTCAAATTATTTTATAATTGGAGGATTTGAGATAAGGATTGGCTTTTAATTAAGGGTCTTGCACACACTATAAACACATTTTAATAATGACTACAGACCTAGCCTTTAACTGTGGACAGTTATATTTATGCATATTATAATGTTTGTAGAAGATGTATTTTGAGCACTTTAAAGACGATCAACTTCTTTGTGATTATGTGAAAATTGTGTGTATTTAATGATAAATTTAACTTTTAAATTGAGAATAATTTTTGGTTATAAATCATTGTGTAAGACTGTATTTTCCTGAAAGTTGTGTAAGGTAATTTCATTTTAAAATTATGCATACTAAAAGATTTGTAGAAGATGTATTTTTGAGCACTTTAAGACACCAATTTCTTAGTGATTGTATGAAAACTGTGTGTAGTTAATGATTAAAATGAGCTTTTAAATTGAGAAAAATTTTGGTTATAAATCATTTTGTAAGGATACATTTTCCTAAAGTTCTGTAAGGTAGTTTTATTTTATACAACATTAATTTTAGTAAGGATAATTATAAAGGTCCTATTGTTTGCACACATTAAATTTACCTTTGGAGGTGAGGTATGTCAAATAAAATAAATTCTAAACTCAGAAATAAAGTGGTATGTTTAATAAGTAAATATAATACTATCTTTAAAAAATGCGTTAGGTTGCTGTTGTAGTACACTGTATTTCCAATTTCAACAGCATTCACATTAGAAAATAGAAGTTCCAAATTCTGTGTGGTATGAGCTCATACATTATTGGTCTTAATAAGCATTATTCTCTTTACTTTTGTCAATAGGCTATCTTACCAGCTCATAAAATATACATTTTTCCAAAAGAGGATGGATTACTTAATCTTCTTTTGGTTTCTTTTCCAAGTAGAAGATAGCTGGAGGCCGAGGGACTCTGTGAATAACATTCATCTGCTGTATTCTCCAGGGCATAATACATTTTTTTATGCTAGTAAATGTCAGTAGATCAAATTAAGGTCAGAAGATGAGGAATGCTAGTAATCCTGACCTAGAGGATTATGATCTTACAAAAGTTAAAATATTAATCACAAAAGTAAACAAATACTTGTGTGCTTGTGAAATTTTCATAATATGCTTCACAAGAGATTCCCAAATAAGAAATTATGACTGAAAAAGTAACACTTCCTTACCTATATTAATATGACATGTTGGAAATACTTGTGTACCTGTACTTGTTTTTTTTTTTAACGTGTGAATGTGTGTGTCTGATTATCTGTATGTGTACCATGTGCATGGAGATAACTGGCTTGATTACTGCAGTGCTATAATGAGTCTTTAAATTAGTATTAGTCCTCAAAATTTCCATCATTTTAAAGTGATTTTGTTCATTGCATGCCGTTTAGACTCTTATATAGACAGTATAGTATGCTTATGAATTTATAAAATGATTCTGTAGGAAATTTTAAGGGTTTATGATAATATGAAGGGCATTTGGGGAAAAATAATACTGTTACACAATGTATAAAATTCTGATATCCAAGTCGAGTATCCCTATCAATTTGTTTAAGATATGCTTAATTTATTCTAACCCACTCGTTTAATACAACTTCATATACATCTTGCAAATATTACTGTGTTTGGTATTTTAACTTGAGTTATCTTTCAATTTCTTTTCTGTTTCTTCTAGATTGACAGAGGCTTTATACGTATACTATTGATTTTTTTAAACATTTGAAGATCTGTTTAGGAAAATTCTAAAATAAATTTCTAACATATGTCTAATTAATGAGTATACATATGCATTATAAAACTGATTTGGTCAATCCTTGACAATATTCATTATTCTGAAATCTACTTTGCTTGTTATTGATATAACTCCTACAATCTTACTTGCATTGCTTTTATATTACTCAATGCAATTATCTCTGTATCTTTATCTGTAAAACTGATTTATTGCGTGGTATGTGGAAGGATAGCTAACATTAGGGTCCTTTTGAAAAACTCATATGGAAATCTATTACTATAGAAGCTCATATATGGATGATAGATCGATAGATATAAAGATAAATAGATGATAGATGATAGATAGATAGATGGATGATAGATAAATCGATACATAGATAGGTATGTAGATGATAGATGATAGATAGGTGATAGTTAATAGATGATAGGCACATAGATAGATGATAGATGATAGACTGATAGGTGATAGATAGGTGATAGATAGATAGATAGATAGATAGATAGATAGATAGATAGATAGACAGATAGATAGATAGATGTGTTTGTGTGTGTCAGAAAATGTCAGAAGTGGACATCAGGTACCTTGCAGCTAGAGTTTTAGTTGGTTGTGTATAACCTGATGTAGGTGCTGGGAAACAAACTTGGGTCTCCTGGAAGAGTTCTCCATGCACTTAACCACAGAGACATCTCTCCACCATCCAGACTAATTACTTTTGATATATTAATTATTTCTGTGCATTAATAGTTCCATCAAGCATTATTTGCATCTACTCAAATAGTTTCCTTAGACAGATTTTGTTTAAAGGCCTTTTGATGGCAAAAATTCAATTTATATTAAGAAAATACATTTTAATTATAAGCTTATTGATTCTTAAAATTTTTATAATAATGTCTTATTTCAGAACCACTTCCTCATCTCCTCCACTACTCTAAACCAACTATCTGACTCCATGTCTTCTCTTATTTTTTTTTCCTTTTTAAAAGGTTTATTGAGGGGTTGGAGAGATGGCTCAGCAATTCTTGCACTGAAGACCAATTTTGAATCCCTGTGTCCACACAGCAGCTACCAGCCATCCATAACCAACTTCACTTCTGTGGAATCTGATGCCTTCTTCTGACCCCTGTGGGGCATTGCACTACATGGGTGCACTTCCACACATACACATAATACACACATATGCATAAAATAAAGAAAAAAAAAAAACAAACAAACCATATTGTTTAAAGGCCTATTGAACCCAAGCTGTACTTCCCAAATATTCTTGGCTCTGGATCTATGCTTTGGAGTCTGTTCAGCCTTCCAGTCACTACAACCCTAAAGAAAACGGTTACCAGTTGCTTCGGCTGGGTGTGAGACTTCATGCTTACTGCCCACATCCATGAAGTTTGTCTGTCTCAGAGAAGGGAATAAGGGGAGGGGTAATTAATGCTGAACAACTTTTGAAAAAGTGATATGGAAGCCTAGTACTGTAGAGGCTTCTCAAAATATATACACATACAGTATAGAAAGGATGGAGAGTTAGTTACTCTGTAACTGAGAAACACTGGATGTAAAATACTTTGCACAATAGCAAATAAAAAAGCCTAATGTCAGAAATGGACTCAGTCTTTTTGATTTATTGACAAAGGAAATCCCATAGAGCTTCAAACAATACTGATTATTGCCATTGCTCTTGGTTAACAGCCGGAATTTGACAGTAAGACCTTATAGAAGGAGAGATTGAATACATGAGTCACAGAACAAATAAGGAAAAATCAAGCTGGTACTGACCTTGAAGAGTCATCTTTACTGGCTGACTTTCATAGTACTAGAAGGTGTTGTGTAGGGTACTGGGTGAAAAAGACAATCATCAACTTAGCAATCTGGGAGATCTGGGAGCTGCAGTAATGAATGGTCTGGCAAGTATGACTTTCAGTTTTATCTTTATTTTTGAGAGATTTCATTGCTAGATACAGAATTCTAAAATCCCTCCCTTTTTCACTGAGTTGGTGTATTTATGCAGCTTTTAACTTCTTTTTACTCTGGTGAGAAGTCTAATGTGCTTTCTTGATCTTTTTCATTAATATTTTCCCAGCACAACTTACAGCAATTTGGTGTTACTGTGATTTGGAGTCCTTGCTTAATATTTTTCATTCTGTGGTTCTGTTCTGTTGGTTGTACCTGTCTATATATTGATCAGTTTTGATGAAACATTTATTTTTTATTTTCTGAAATATTTTTCACTTATTCCATATATTTAGTCTGCTTGGAATAATTGTCTTTTTAGGTACAGGCATTACTGTACAGATGAGCACACAGGGGATGCTTCCTAGTCATTTGTGAATCTCTTTCCCGAAGGCGAGATAACCAGAAGTGTATCTAGAGATTCCATGAAATTCTGACTAAAGGTAAAGTATTTATCAGAATATATAATTAATATTTTTTGGAAAATCCTAGTGATATTTTTATGGCTTGCTTCCAGAGGATAGGGTGGGGGTATTACAGAAGACCGGGTGTTCCAATCCCCCATTTTCGACTGTGCTGGAAAGTCCACACTCAAATATAGATCCTTAATTTCTTTATATCATTTAATCTTTTATATTTATAAACGTATTTTCTTTTAAATTGCCTCTATTAACTGTAGAACATTTTTCCCAGCATTCAAGGTCCTAACTTTTTAAATCTAATTTTAAGATATTATTCCTAAAAATAATTATGCTTAAATGGAATCGTTTGCTCTTTATTATTCAATTGCGATTAATATATCTTTTCTTTTCTAGTATGCCCTCCCTAATACGAATTTTGGTTGCAATGCTGTATTAAAAATGAAAATGATTTCAACCACATTGCAAGACTGAGAATTTTGTGATATAGATCAGCACTTCATGAATTTCAAATGTCATTTCCTGTTGTGTTTGATTTCATTCTCTTTTAAATTTTTTGACAAGTATTCATGAATTATGAAGAATTACATCTCTTCTCTCAAGTGATTCATTTACTATATTTACATATTTCCTAGCATTTCTTCTCTTTTAGTCATAAAGATGCCCATACTGACTTTGCAAAATAATAATAGACAAAATTGCCATGTTCAAGGTGGCATGGTCATGTCAATGCTCTTGGAGCAATTAATAGGTAAGACTTAAAATCAAATACCGTATGTTGTTCTAATATGAGGATACTGGTAACACATGAAAACATGGAAGTATAAAGACAAGCTCTAGAGGAGAGAAATCTGTTCAGGAGATGATCAAAGGCACCTGAAGTATGCGTGTGATCAGTACTTTGTATGCATGCATGAAATCACAATCATAATCATTATTTTGAGATATTAGTAACATGCTATAACTAATAACAAACTTTAAAAATTAATGGGGAATACTGAGCATGTCTTGCCGATCAGTACAGTCCTCTGAGCTTAGTCCCAGCAGTGTTCTTCATGACGGTTTCTGACTTTCCTCTTCCTTATCAAACTAAATCACTTTCCTGTTGCAGATCTCCCTAGCAAGCTGTTCCCACTAAGAATCAGTATGTTTTACTTTAAATTTTTACCTTTTTAAAATTTTATGATTTTTTGATGTATATGAGTGTTATGCCTGCATGTAAGTGCACGCATACAATGCAATGCCTATGGAGGACAGAAAAGGGCACCAGATCCCCTGGAACTGGAGTTAGGATTAGTTGTGAGCCGTCATGAGGGTGCGGAGATTCGAACGCAAATCTTCTGATAGATTAGCCAGTGCTCTTAATCACGAGCCATCTCTCCATCTCAGTACGTCTTAATTTACAGCTTATTTTTCTGCATTCTACATTTATGGCTACTCTCTATCATGTACAATTAAATTATCTCATTTTACTTTTGCCTTGCTCTTCCTTCCAAATAGATGTATCATTTATGACCATACAGTCATAGAATGTAAAGATTTACAGCTTTATTTTACCGACTTTCCTCATTCTACTTGGGGTTTTCTTCTTTCTTTTTCTAGCCATGCAAGAATTATATTACTGCAAATCACTTTTAAGCTCTTGAAACTCTCCATTCTTATTTCTCTCTCACATTGTAACACATATCACGTGGAATAAATCAGACAATATACCCTGTTCATTATTTTGGTTCAATTAACTGTTTTATGTTTATGTAAGCGATCTGGAGGATGAGCTTTGATTACATTCTCTTCAGAATCATGCTTATAAGACAGTTCCAGAGTAAGCTTTCAAAATGTCTTTCCATATCCAGAAATAATCACCCTTATGTTTTAATTATTTTAGTCATTAGAAAGCTATTCCTTCAAATGTGTCAAAATTTCTAACATATTTTCAAATGCATATCTATTAAAATATTATATTGAAGATACTTTGGGGACTAGGGATAAAAATATAATTGATATTTAATTTGTGCCTAATGAGATGTCACCTAGGCTATATGAAAAATGTTCATCTTTCTCAATCTATAACATCTATTTCAAATTATGCCTCACCCTTAATGCATTTTATATTAATTTCTTGAATTTTATTTGATTAGATAATTTATATATGTTTATATTTCCTAAGCAATTTGCAAAGTAGTTGCATTTTCATAATTTTAATGGAACTATATTTACTGCAATTTATATAATGTTATGTGATTTGCCTTGAGAGACTTTATTTTTAGCTTATTTTGGTATTTACTGAATATTGATTGATCAAATAAAGATATCTATTCAGTTGTGGTTGTTGAGTGATTTTGTGATTATTAACAAATCAGATACTAAAAATTGCTTCATCTAATAGTTTATGGTCAAGTAATAATAACTTTAACATTTCATGGTTAGTGTATTTTTAGATACATAGTTCCATTAGTAGTATGCTGTGCTTATATATGAATTAGAAATTAAAGCTTCATATATATATATATATCCTATATATCATCAATTTATGAAAATTTTAACCATTACTCTTTTTTAATTAACATTTTGGTTTTAATATAAATGCTCTAACAATAATTTCTGCATGTTGAACAGGCGTACTTATTACAAATTTGAATATTTTGTCTTTTTTTCTTGTATAATTTTTCATGAAATTTGAGGTTGCTTTATAAAAAATTCAGAAGTTCTAATTCTTCCTGACATGTATATTTGTGTTTTACTGAGTATTGACTCTGAAAGATGTTTCATTGATTTTTAGATGATTTTTTTTCCTCACAAATGTAGCTTAATGGCTGTGGCTGTACACTTTCTTGGGAGACCTTCTTTACCTTTTGTATTCTGTTGTTACTTGAAACTGAAGCTGCTGGTTTCTTTGTGTTTGAATTACAACCTTCAGTCAAAGTGAGAGAAAATATTTTCCAATTAGAAATTATGCAATTTGAGATTTTCTATACTTGACAAGTAAATATAATGCTGTTTCAAAGTGCCAGCTAAAACATGTTCAGTATTTAGAACTATGATCATAAACAGCACTTGCTATATGAGGGTGACAGCTTGAGTTAATGATTTATAATTTTTAAATGAAAATGGATGACTTGCCTTGCAACTCTTTAAGTGTAGGCGAAGATCCCACCATAAACAAGGCCAGATATTAGTAGTTTGGAATTTGTAGGTCGTAGTGAAAAATAACTTTGTCTTTGTTTTTTTTTTCCAATTTTCTTTTTATTTTCTCTGATCTTTTCTTTCTTCATTTCGTCTTTCCTTCTTTCTCTCCTCTGTCCTCCTCTTCTTCACTTTTCCTTTTTTTTTCTTTTTTTAATTTTTATTTTGAAACAAGCTCCCATCATAAACCCTAGTGGCTTTCTGCTTCAGCTTCCCAAGTGCTAGCATTATAGATATGATCCAAAATATCCATCTCTATTGCAACTGATAATATATTTTGAATATTGTTACCCATATGACAGGTTCTGAATTAAAATTAGAAATAGCACCTCTCAATACCATATGATCAAAATGTACATATCAATGACCATGAGAAAAATAGGTTCCTGTGAATAATTTGGGTGTATTATTTTTTAAAGATTTTAGCTTTGAAATATATGTAACAATGATAATTCAAAATTTTATTTAAATAAATTATCTGAAAATTGAAAACATATGTTCTAATATTTAATTAAAGGTGAATAAGCATGGAATATAATGTATACAGAATGGTCAAATTTTTTCTTTGCAATGTTTCTAGGATTTTCAGGCTGCATTTACCTATGGAAAAAATGTGAGCAAACACTACTAAAAACCATGAGATGATATTTAACTAAGACAAAGAAAAAAAAAAAAACAAATTGAAAGACATTGGTATGATATTTTCAATAAAAACTGTCTTCTTAATGTTTCTTTGACTATTATTTTGAAAACAATTATAATACACTGACTGTAAGCAGAGGCAGTAAGTCAGTAGAAGTAAGTATACTTTGTATACTTTGTATGATTTCAAACTTTAAAAATATTTTTTACTGATTCTTTGAGAATTACATATGATGTATTAAGGTCACATTCAGATCCTTCCCCATTTCTACTCCCACTTTAATAAATGTCCACAGCTGCATGTCAATACACAATACATGTCAATACACAAATCAATTCTGAAAGTAACCACCATAGCTATAGAACAACCGAAAATCTGCTTACTATACTCCATGCATTTTAGATAAATAGCATTGAAATACAATTGAGACTTCTAACTTTAGTTTAACCATCTCAAAATAATATTTAACAATAATAGTGCTAAGAGGCTTGTAAATTTTATCATTTAACTCTAAATCCAAACTAATTTTAAACTTATTTTATTTTAACTTCATGTTTGAAAGGTGATAGAAGTGCACAAGTATATTTCTTTATCGGAGTTTCATTTGTCACAAACTGACAGCTTAAACTTACACCTAATTCTACTATTTTAGACATTGTAATAGATGTAAGAAGATACTGCTCTACTGTTTTTATTTGTATTCTTTTACGAATGCGTTTCACTATATAGTATTTCATTTATTAGAGTATTTCTATATTTTTTCTGAAGACAACTTAGCTTCAAGCCTTATAAAACATCAATCATGTATTTTGACTGAACTGAATAAAATGAATATTTAATTTTATAAAATTAGAAATAGTGATTCATTTAGCCAGGAACTAATCATCATTCTATCCCTACATATGAATCTTCTAGATATGAAGATATCTCCACAGGCCTTGATTTTATAGTTATTAGTCTTTCTTAGTTGCTTGATACAAGAAAACTTTGAGTTTATTTTAACTTTAAAGTTCAATTTTTCTTGATATTTTCGTAAGATAATGCCTAAGTATTCCTCTAATTCTGCTAAATTCGACTAATTTTTGAGCACCCAACAAAATTGATTTTAAAATTGAACTCAATATTTGAAACTATGACAGTCTTTAAAAATATCCTTGAATTTAAAGGCATCAAAGAATGTATTTTTAGCCATTAGAAATATGGTATATGGAGCTTTTGTGAAACTATGCATTTTGATAGTGTCTCCCAGTATAAGACTGAGAAATAATCGTAGAACTTTTTGTCGTGGGCTATATGATACAAAGAACAATATATCCTATGTAGTAGTAGTAGTACATGCTTGTAATAAGCAATGGTAAAGACAGAAGCAGGAGTGAAACTTGAACACAGGACTTGGCTGCTGAGCGAGTTATAAGGTAGTATATGATACGATCAGAAAGAGAGAGAGAGAGAGAGAGAGAGAGAGAGAGAGAGAGAGAATGAGAGAGAAATTTATCATACAAATACTACCAAATCTTAAGTAAGAAGTAAGTCTTCAATTGCACTTGTACACACACACACACACACACACACACACACACACACATACACACACTGACCAAAAGCCATGACAATTTCCTAAAGTGTAAACAATAATCTTATGCTGACAATTACAGAAGACTATTCAATGTCTTTTACGTGTATGAGAAAAATAATGAAAATGAAAGTAACTGCAAAACTCGTATGACTTCCTGCATTATTCAGAACTGAGAAGCACAAAGAAAAGCTGATGGTTTTGTCAGTGTGGATAATGCATTGGGATCAATAAAAAAAATCTGTACATAACTTGAAACTAAATTTAAGAATGTATTTTTAAAGAGTCAAAGTTGTTGGGTTTCATCATTTTTGTAATTTGATGAGATTTGCATTATGAAGAAAAATGTAATTTATTAGCTTTATGTTAATTGAGGCAGTATTTAAACTATACATTGGAGAAATGTTTGCTGTAAGAAATAAGATGAATATTGTATGTATGATTTCAAAATAAGGAGAATGACAGCTCCCACTGTTATCCAATGTGGTTTCCTGTCATCAACTCCATTCAAAAATACAGAATATTTATTTTTGTGTTCCTCTAGCCAGGTAACACTATTGCAACAAAATACCACAAATTAGGCAAACCACGACATCCATTTCTTAGTGCTAGAGACCTAAAAATCAAAAGTTATTGTAGATTCAGTGTCTAGTGAATCCTGAATTTCTTCATCACAGAGAAAAACTTTATTGATTCTTCATGTGGCTGAGAGAAATCATCTGCCTTGGAGTACCTGGAAATGCAATAAATCCCATTCCTTAGGGTTCTGATGTATGATCCCATGTGATCGTGTCACCTCTCCCATTTTCCCTTCCTGAAGCTATCACATTATGGTGATGAGCTTCAACATATGAATTGTGAGTTGTGAAAAAGCATCCAGTTCACTATATAGAACATATATCAATAATTAAATGTCTGTCTTCATTGTCTGCATTGACCATGTATACATATTTCTGATGTTAAAGCTCATATTTAATCCTTACAATACACTCAATTAAACTTTTTGTTAGCCCGCAGTGCTAAATGGTTTAAGGTTCTAGGAGGAAATGTTTCAATCACCTAAGGTGGGAATATGAGGACCCACTAAATTATCTTAAATACATAATTTGTGCCCCCTTAAATTTAAGAAAAATTGTACTCACATCAGTTCCAGAAAAAATATGTTCAATTTTAATTTAGAAATGTCTGTTTATGTGTGTATACATATGTGTATCTAAAGTTATGTGTGAGTGGCTTTGTGTATATAAATGGTTGTAGACATATGTGAGTTCATGAACATAGGTCAACCTCAGGATCTGTCTACCCTATTTTTATTTTTTTGTTTGGTTTGGGTTTTGGTTTTTTAATTTTTAGACAGTGTATCCCTCTAACTCTTGCCTCATCTGGCCTGAAGCTTTCTATGGGAACCAGGCTGGCCTCAATCTCACAGAGATCTTCATTGATCTATTTCCTGAGTGCTGGATTGAAGCTGTGCCCCTCCATGCCTTGTTAATTTGGTTTTGAATATAGGGCCTCTCACTGAGACCTAGGACTCACCAACTGGGTAGACTAATTGGCCAGTAAGCTCTAAGGACTTTCCTAAATCCTCATTCCCAGGACTGGGATTGTAGGCACATATCTCACCTAGGATTTTATGTGTTCTTTAGGATGGTACACAGATCCTCACATCCCTGCAGCAAGGTCATCACCAACATAACTATCTAATCAGGTGTTTCAAAAAATTTGATCATAGTGATAACATAATTCGTATATGTATTTAATGTTTTCCCCAATGATTTGTACACTGGTGGACTGGTCTCCACTGTGTCCATGTCAAACAGTAGCAGAAATTTTAAGACATTAGTCTAGGGGCTAGAGAGAAATTCAGCAACGAAGAGCACTGATGCTATTGCAGAGGACCCAGGTTCCATTCCAAGCATCCATATGGCAGCTAACAACCGTCTGTAACTCTGGTTCCAGGGAATCAGACCCCCTCTCTTGATCTCCCGGGCATTGAACAACATAGGAGCTCTTACATGCAGGCAATACACTGATACATATAAAACAAAGAAAAATAATGAATACAATACTTTTTAAAGAAGTTAGACTAATTTGACAATGAAGTGGAGATGTTTTTTAAACGTTGAAACCTCATTTAATTTTGTCTTATAGAGTTCATAATGAGTAAAAGATTATATAAGAGTAATAATTCATCTGTAAACCTAGAAATGTACAGCCAATTTTGAAAGAGATATACCCTAGCTCAGAAAAATGTTATTGAATAGGTTAATGCTGTTGTAATGAAATGCTTCTTTTAATTAAAAAAAAGTTATTTAGACAAAAAAAAGCAATAAGGTTATTCTGGCACTGTTTTAAAACATTATTGCAGTTTTCATGAAGCGCCATTTTAGTTCTGCGAGTAAAGGTTGATACAAAGAGAGCAAGACTAGGTCTTGAATTCCTCTTCTTCTTCACTTCCCACGTGATTTCTCTATCCCCCCTGCACTTGCTGCTTACAGCCAGGGCAACTTCCCCACACCCCGAATGGATGGACTCACTTGGTTTCAGACATTCAGCCAACCAGACTGCAGATTAAATATACTCTTTTTTTCTTAGTTTTCAAATTTCTAATATTTTATCTCTACCTTGACAAATAGACTAACACAAAATATTAGTAATGAACCACTATGAGAAATGGATTCATTCTCAGCTCAAATCAAATTCATAGTTTACCAATTATAAGATAGGCATAAAATAGTTTCCAAGGTTAGAATTTTGAGGAAGGCAAAAAACAGAAGGACAAACAGAATGTGCTTGACTGTGCTATGCATAGGAAGTCATTTCCTCCATTTCCTAAATATTTTGAATCCTCACTTAATATTTCTGACTCCTGCCTACTTCTGTTATAACTGGTGCAGTTTCAATTTTTGTGGAATTGCTTTCCACAATTAGCTAATGCTTTCTCCTCATGACTTTCTGCTATAATGGGACATGAACACAACTTCACACTCAGTTATCAAAATCTTCTCACAGCCTGCAGTGATTTGATTGTCTCATTTTGAATTCTAATTTCTATACATCACCCCCTAGTTTTATTTACTCCTTACTTTAAACTAGTCTTAATAAAATTGCATCATATAGCCTTTCCACACAACACTTCTTTTCTTATTTACTGTGATGCATTAGCACTAAAAGCTTTATTTTCCTGTTTACCTACTTTGAACTTCAAATACAATACAATCATTATTTATCTGTTCCCTCATATCTGTCCTCAATTCCCTTCCCTCACAATTTCTCTGGAACCAAGACAGTCTGCTTAAATCCAGTGTTTTTAGATATTATTAGTCAATGTGGTTAGAAAGAAACATAACATTCTTAAAAAAATAATTGTTTAAATGTAATTTAAAACCTGTTTTATCTTTAATGAATAAAATTTATTTCCATTGCCAAACTACTATCCCACTCCCATAAAATTTAAATCATTTGTCTGCAAGCAAAAATTCACCAGGATGTAAAATTTGAAATTTTATGTCTTATATGGTTAGGAAACTTGACAGTTTAAAAAGTATGCTGTGGGATTGGAGGGATGGCTTAGCCGTTAAGGGCTCAGGTCACAACCTAAGCATAAAAGGTATATTGTTTAATCTCCACCGGGTTGTATAGTTGTTAGAGCTTCTTTTGCTATAGATTTTGTTTCATTTAATTGTGATCTGATAGAATACATGAAAATATTCCATTTTTTTCATTTGTTGAGTTTTGTTTTATACCTCAGTATGTGGTCTATTATAGAGAATCTTCAATGTGCTACTGAGTATTAAATTTATCCCTTAGTACATAGGTGGAATATTCAGTACATTGCTCATTAAGACAATTTATTGTATGCTTTTAAATCAGGTGTTTTTCTGTTTATTCTTTCTCTGGTTAACCTGTCTGTTGGAGACAGTGTGGTGATGATATTACGTACTATTACTGAATTGGGGTTAATCTGTGTTGCTGTACAGTATGACTGTTTTATTAAATTGAGTGCACCGAAGTTTGGTGCATTGGTGTTAATGATTATGTCTTCTTGCTCCATTGCTCCTTTGATCAGGAAACTCTTTAGCACTTCTGATTAATTTTCACTTGACATCTATTTTTTGAACTATTGAAATCGCTGTGTCTGAGTTTGTTTCTTAGTACCATTTGCTTGGAATATTTTTTCCCATTCTTTCTGCCCAGTATGGTACCTATCCTTGAGGGTGAGATGAGTTTCTTATAGATAATAGGAAAATGAATTTTGTCTCTTACTCTATTAAACTAGATTGTGTCTTTTTCCTGAGAATTTGTGCACTTTATTATTTAAAGTTATTATTTAATGATGTATATTGGCTACTATTATTTTAGTTTCTGTTTCTCTTTCTGGTCCTATTTTGTCATTCTGTAATTACGCCTTCTTTGTTTTCTTTCTATAGACTTTCTTTCTATAGACTTTTCTATAGACTTTTCATTTCCTCTATCTCTTAAAAAAATTTTATCCTATCATTCTCTTTAGAACTAGTTGAATTCTTTCAGCATTTTTTTTTTATCATGGAAGACTTTTATTTCCCCTTTGAATATGATTGTAGCTAAAATTCCTTCTGGGAAGTGCAAACGATTTCTGGCCTTCACCTCCCTTGGTTCTTATTACAAACAAGGTCAGATTTTGCCAAACTGTAGTCTGGAAAGCCAGTGAGTTTATTGGACTTATTTACAGAGCAATGGGTGTGGGTTCACTTGCAGGGCTGTGGGTGCTCCCCTCCTAAGGATGCGCTGGAAAGTCTCCATCCAGGAATGAATTTTGACCTCCCCACAAGTGCACTAAATGGTGGGCAAACCTCCCCTCAGCCTCCTCAGTTTATATCCCTCTCAGTCCCCCTTCCTTGTGCAACTAGGGCCTTCTGGTTAGTTAGGAGGTGGGGATGACCCTCCCTGTCCCTTCTTCCTTGCAGAGTGCGACAGTCAACAAGCTTAGCTATGATGATCCTAGGCAACTGGGTGCAACCAAGCCTAGGAAGAAGGCATCTATCCTTGGTCTGCCCAGGGGAGGACAGCTCTATGAAATAATGATAGAGAGCTTTACTGAGCACAGTATTCAGTTGATCATTTACAACTTGGAATAATTTGCTCTAGGAACTTCTGACTTTTATAGTTAACACTGAAAAGTCAGCTGTAATTCTGATAGATTTTCCTTGTTCTTTCTTTGATTTTCTCTTGCAGGTTTCAGTAATCTCTCTTTGTTCCATATATTTAGTTTTTTTACTACAATATGTTGTGAGAGCTACTGTTCTGGATCTACGTACTGTTCTGTGTACTCTTTGGGTGTGTATCTGTATGGGTGTGTCTTGACCTGTGAGTTTTTTCCTTCCTCTATGCCTACTATGCATACATGATATCTTTTCGTGATGTCACACATTTCCTGCATAATCCATTCCTTTGTTGCATTTTATACTTTTCATATTGTTTTCTTGAGTGGTGAAATTCTTTCACTTTATCATTCAGTCTTGATATTCTGTTTTCCATTTGATATATTCTGCTAGTGAGGCTCTCTTCTGTAAATTCAAATTGACTTACTGATTTTTTTAATTACATTTTTATTACAGCCTTAGTTTTCTTTACTATTCTATCTCTTTCATGAATTCAAGTTTCAAGTCCTGAATTGTCTTTGTCATTTCCTACAGCTGTGTATCTGTAATTTCATGAGCTTCAGACAAGAGTTTATCTCTCTTCTTCTTGAGTTATTTGAGTTGTTTCATTGTATGTTCTTTAAATCCTTGAATTCTGTGATCATGCTTATGATTTATCCTGGGATTTTCATCTGAGTAGTTCTCATTGTAGAACACTTCTATAGAACTGGTGTAATTGTTTGGGGACATAATGTTTTGGTTTTTAAAATTATTTTGCCTTTCTATGGTGACTGAGACAGTTGGCTTTCTTTCGTTAAGTGTGTTATATGAAATTCTAACCTGTTTTCATTAGTTGAAGTTTGGTTCGGGTTTATTGTTGATGTAGCTTGACTAATTTCTGATCGAGCATAAATAATTTGTTGGCCTGTGCTTCAGGTTCTCTCTTTTGATTTTTTTTTTTTTTGTTGTTGTTGTTGTAGGGACTGGATGGTTCTAAACCAGTAATTCAGGAGCTCTCCTGCAGAGCAAATTGGTCTAGGCCCAAGGCAGGCAGTTTGGTACAATGTGGCCTGGTTTTAACTATGTAAACAGAGTGGATCTGAGCCCAGGAATTGAGCAAGTGGGGCTGGTTCCAAAGCAGAGACACAGTGACATGGTTGGTAGGATGTGGGTTGCACTTGAGAACGGTGGGTGGTATGCTTTTGATAGAGGCAGTGGATGAGGGCCTATCCCTAAGGAGGACAGACAGGGACAGTGTGGGCTTATTCTAACTAGGTAAGCACAGTAGAATGATTTAAGAATTTTATAATTTAGAAAATATATAATAGAGAATAATAACTCACTATATTAATATCTAGAAACAACTAGAGAAAAATAATCATTTGCAACAAAAATATAGCTAAAATGAATTACTGTGAAACCCGTAAACTCATGTTTTAAATAAGGCATAAAATAACTACATAAAATAGATATAAAACAAAATATACATATAAAATGTATCTTAAACAAGTTACTATCATGAATTAATAAAGGTATAAAATCAAAGATAACAGAAATATAGTTCACAAACTATTTGAAATTAGTTATAATTTTATTGCATTTACTTATTCCTTATAGATATTATTATTAGCGTAGATGTCATATAATGTTTTAAGAATGTGTGGAACTATAATGGAATAGTTACACATTTGAAAAATGGACCAAAATGATTTAGAAGCAAAGGAATTTCCTTTAAGAACAGGTTGATGCTCACTGGTCAAGAATTTTCACATAAAGGTAGTACCTACTTTGACTGCTTGGTGAGCTAGTGACCTTCTGAAGCCAGTGAGGGTTTCTTGAACACCACATTGTAATGCAATGTATTCTAAGAGAACATTCACTAATTTTGAAAATGTTCTGTATTCGTGCTGTCCAATATCTTTACCACAAGATATACATAACTACTGAGCAAATAAAAAGTTATTTATTATAGAGGAACTGGAAAGTTATTTCAATTAAAGTTTATCCAGTTCAAATTTAGTTATTCATAGTTATAATAATCATAATCATGTATGTAGAAAAATTCCAAAATATTTTTCTTTCAATCAATCC
>NW_008335436.1:7724444-7736166 GCF_000622305.1 Nannospalax galili
TCAATTGCTAGAATTAAGAAAGAAAATATCATATGAGAGTTTTTCTAAAGGGAAGAAATGTCTATGCTTCTAAAAAACTACTATTATAAGATGCAGTGTTCGATTATTTAGTGCCGTAAATATCCAACTCAAGTACAGTCTTAGCATCTGTGTGGAGAAATTGACTTGCATTATTTAGTGATGCACCAGACTGTCTCAAATCCAGCTGACACAATTTGGCTGAGTGAAAATACTCAACCCAGATGGAAGTTTGAAATACTTTAGGAAAGCAAAATTTACATTCCACTATTATATGCATTTTTAAATGTGTTCATCATTTAGTATCTTAGGAGACATAAAAGATTAATTATAATTTCTGAAGAAAAGTTAAGCTTAATTTCAACAGTCTCCTCTTCTTGTGTCATAACACAGTATCTTGATCAGCTAGGTCTTACTCCATGACTCTTGGCATATGAATGAAAATTTAAAGAAACAAAAAGAAAAGAAACAAATCTATTTTCATTCTTCATAAAAAATGCCCTACGTCAAATAACTATGTTGTCACTGAATCAGCAAAAGCTTTGAACGGGGAAAAACCAAAATGACTAAACCCAAAATGAGCTTTAAAATATGCCTGAAGATGTGTATGTATCTGGCTATATTTATAGCCATGTGAATTAGACTGTATGTATGTATGTATGTATGTATGTATGTATGTATGTATGTATAAACTTATCCAAATAGACATGACAGGAGAGGTCATAGATCATAGAGAAAAACTGCCTGTCACATCCCTAGACAAGTGTAATTTTTTATTGTGTTTTAAATATGGATCTTTATGGTTACTGACAAGTACACCATTCAGCATTAATCAAATAAGCTTATTTTTGCAACAGATAAAGAGTATTAGAGTTCCACACTGGTCAAACACAGAGAATACGTGACTATGAGAATCCCAGGCCTATGTGACACATCTGCAATGGAACCTCTACACCTATGGCTTAGATACCATAGCAGAACAGGGAGGGGGTAGAGAAAAAACTAAAACATCTCTCAAAGCATCATCACCAAAGCTGCTACCTCAAGCAATGGAGGGCACTGCACAAAAGAGCCCACAACTGGCCCAAGAAAAGAGAAATAGACTGCAGAGCATGTATCCCTGGATAGAACTACTGTATTAGACTTCATCCACCCATGGCTCAGAGACTATTGATAAAGACGGGAGGGGCAGGCAGAACTCTGTGAGTTCAAGGCCAGCCTGATCTACATAGTGAGTTCCAGGACAGCTGGGCCTACAGGGAGACCCTGTCTCAAAAAGACCAAAAAAAAAAAAAAAAAAAAAAAACAGGGGAGGAAAGAGCCAGGGTTGGTGCATAACATAAACAGTCTTCCAGGCTTTTGGGAACCTGCTCATATGAACTTAAAGCAGTGGTGACAGCATCCACAAGACCCATGCAAACACAATTGGACAAAACTAAACATAGAACTAAGGAAATGTGCAGGAAGCCCCAACCTAAGATAAGAAACTATTGGCAGCTGATCACTGCTGGGGGAGAGAGAGCTGATCTCTAAGGGAGTGACTCTAGACAGGCTGAATAAAATGTAGTGGATGAACTCACAGAGAGATCTGGGTAAACAAAATTGATTCTATAGGCTTTAGCATACATGACAGAATGCGTGAAATCTGGGTGTGGGCTATTGGGGCATGCAGATGGAAGAGGTGTCTAAATATGATTGACATGTATTATATAAACTATAAAAAATTCACTAAGATATACGTTGAGAAAACAAACATGCTATTATCTGTATTTTAAAATATGTTCATCATTTAGTATCTTAGGAGATATACAAGATTAATTATTATGCCTAAAGAAATCTTAAGGAAAGATATTTTTTGTATTTATTTATTCTTTTGTTTGCATGCTGTGGTGTTGCCAAGGCACTCATGTGGATATTATTGAACAACATGCAGAATAATGGGAGATGAAAATGCCCAAAATACATTATATAAAGTATTTGAAATGTCAAAGAATAAAAATATAAAGATCAGTAAAGCATTAATATTAATAGTATTCTTATTTGACATTGGTAAATAATAGAAAATTAGGAAATACATAACTTCACATTTTTATTGATCTTGTAAATGTAAGTGTGTAATTGTGGGTGGATGTATGTGTGCATTTTGGCACATGAATGTGTTTGCATGTGTGTGCAGAAGCCCAGAGTATAACTTCAGGAGTCATTCCTCCTCATGCACCTCTATCTTGTTTTTGTTTGTTTTTCCCTTTAAGGCCATGGCTCTCACTGGAGTAAGGCTCACAGATTAGGCTAGGCTCACCAGCAGTCGTGGGCTTCCATCAGCTTCTTACTCCCCAGCTTTGGGATTAGCAATGTGCAGTACATTCTAAGAATGTCACATGACTTTAGGGGATTGAACCCAGGTCATCGGCTTGTGACAAACCAAGTGCTTTTATACAATGAAACATGTCAATTTCCTGAAGAAATAGAATTTTTAAGTTTTATCCATTCACTAAATTTTTTAAGAACACGCACATTCATATTTCCTTTAAAAGTTGTTTAATTATTTAGCAACATAGCAGACCAAAAGGAAACATACACACAGGCACAGAATAGATATTTTTTTCTTGTTTACATTAATAAGAATATGCTAATAGGGATAACTTAAAACCTGAAGGCAGCTAATAATAGATGGTAGAAATCAAAAATATAATGTATGTGGTCCTGTATTTCAGTATATTTCATGGCTTAAATTATCAACACAAGCTGAATTCTATATAGACAAATGCTTCACAGGCTAACGGTAACCTTCTGATTCTCATTAATATTCAAAACCATGTTAGAAATAGAGTCTCAGAGAATTTAAAGTATTAAAATTAAGTCCTTAAATTTGCAAGTAATAAAAAATTATGATTTGCAATAAATCCTATTATAGTTTATCAAAAGATAAAATAAATAGTATTTAAAATACCACTGTTTGTTTTAGCAAAATGTCATATTAATTTAGAAGTAATTTTATGACCATTTTACATAAGTGTCAACTTTCAGTTACACCAAAATCCACACATATACAAATAAACAAATGCATATATGAATACTTGCAAATTTAATTTGCTTTGGGGGGGTGATGAGAGTAAATCTCAGAATATGTGATATTCAATTTGCTCATAAAGTTATCATATGCTAATTAACTTCTCTTTATTGTCTCGTAAATGTAGCACCTATGAGCTTATAAGTCAGATTCTCATTGAACAATATTGTAGTATAAAATATACTTGAAAACACAAAAAATATGTAGCGATTATAAAGAAAAGAATGAGAATTTGAAAATTGCCCAGGTTACTAATGCTACACTGTTTCTTAAAAAATTTCAAGGTTGATAGGGAAGGGGAGTTGGAGAAATGTGGAGGAGGAGAGAGGGTCCGTCTAAATTAAGTATGTGTGGTAAAAAACATTTTTATACATACTGCATTATAAAATACAATTCATATTTTATACACTATGGATAATATATAATTTTATGGCAAAGACCTGCATGGGTAGAAGACGTGATTCTCAGAAGTCATAAATTTTTAAACAAAAAGGCAGATGTGAGATATTTCCAGCTCCTTTTTGTCCATGAAGCCCCCAGAGGCTCTTGAATGGATTCAGATTATTTCATTAGTTTCCATCTTGGTTTAGCTCCATAAGTACAGATTAAGGTCCAATTCCTGAAGACACTACATGCTTTGAATACAGAAATCAGAGAAATCAGGGTGGAACTGAGCTAGACTATCCTTTCTGAAGTCAAGGGTTCATATTTCCAGAAGGTGCAGTGTAATCTGTTGAGGGAAAAAATTCAACAATGGTCTTACCCAGCTCCTGACACTATGTGCTATAATACTGACCTGTCAGGCTTGATACCTGTACTGGTGCAATAGTGGCATATGGTAATAAGAGTAACCAATGAATTTGTGATTGGATTTGAGGCCTGATGCATTTGAAAACAATACATGTCTGCTACTGTAAACATGTCAAAAGCCCGTGACTGGATAGATCAAGGGCCATAACCATAATAGGGAGTTAACAATTAATATTTTACTAAATACACATTTAATCAAACTATATTATACATATATATGTTTATATCCATGAACTAGTGTTGCTTTTAGTCTTGGTCAAAGAATCTTTGTTTTTCAGTGGGCATTACTTAGTGCAGATAATCGTATTTGGTCAAAGAGCTAGGAATAAGTGACTTCAGAGTATTTGTCTCTAAATGAGACACTTATACCACACTTTCTAAAGCCCAGATAACAGTGCAGAAGAAGATGAAGAAAGGCGGTAAGAGCCTAATTATGAGGAGATGGTAACTAATGTTCTCTACTAAATATGACAGGGGCATTACAATCATGTGCACAAAACTTTGGCTACCTACACAAAATCTGCAACAGAGAAAGTCAAAATAACTTGCAGATAACATGGAGGCCTACCAGGGAAGAGGAAAGGGATCAGTAGGACTGGGATGAGGTAGCAGAGGGCAATAGTGGATGACTGTGGATTAAATATAAAAAAATGTCTGGATAGACAACAAAAAATTTATATAATTATTGTTGATAGATGATGAATTGGTTTCCCTTTCTATCATGGACTGGCTGAAGCAAGGAGTTGTCTAATATCAAATAGTAAATACTATAATCAACTACCTTGATCCTGAGTCTTGAGAAAGCAGATAGGAAGACAGGATTCAATCAGCACCCTTGAGCCTTTTCATATGCTTACTACTCTCCCGATTATATAACAATTGCTATGGACTTAGCTGATTTGGGTGACTAAAAAAGAAACTTGTTAGTCACATCTTTTGGATATAACTACATTGAGTTCTTATGGAATAAATTTCAGATAGTAATTTTTGTATTCTAAGCCAGACATATTTCTTTTTTCTGAGACCAAATTCGTTGGTATTGCTTTACTCTTCATTGTTTTACATGTCTAGTAAGCATCTGCTGAAAATTTGAATAGTGACTAAGTGTGGTGGTTTGAATGAGAATGTCTCCTATAGGCTCCAAATATTTTCCATTTTGTTCCCTGTTGGTGGCACTATTTGGGGATGTCTTAGAAGATGTAGCGACACTGGACTAGCTTAAATAGTTGTTAAGTCTTGCTGGATCTCCACTCGCTCCCTTGTTTCCTATGCCAGCTTGAAGGTATAAGCTCTCTGCTTCCTGCTCCTGTTCTAGCCACCTGATGCCACCATGCCTCTGTGCAATGACTTAACAAGTGAAAGAGTGCTTTCAGGGCAAGACCACACCTAGCTAAGCCTCAAACTTGTGAAAGGAAAATGCTATAGGGGCCACTGAAGAGAAAAGCTTCTAAAATGGATAAAGCTGGCTGGGTTCCATTCCAAATTTGCAGCCAGACTTGGTAGTGTCATTCACCTGGTGCTGGCTTTAGAGGCATGACTGATGCAAGAGTGAAGGGGTCATTGGTTCTTCCTCAACAGTTTCAGAGAGCCACTGAGGCCATGCAGTGTACAGCAAGGGTTCCCATGCATAAAGAAGGCCTTAATAGGTCATTTCCTGTAGCTGTGAAGGTGAAACCTTGTTGGTAAGGGAGAGTTCAAGAAGACGTTCATGATGCCAGAGCTATGAGGCACGTGCCAAGAAGATCTGTATACAAGGAGTGGTACCAGCACAAGAAAGAGATATATGTTGCACACAGCAAATCTGGAGAGGCAGAATCATCTAAGCCCTTTGGAAGCAAAGTCCCAGAAGAGGGACATGTACCTACTGGATTTGGTGTGTGTCATGGTGGTTTTGGTCTTGTTTCGGTCAGGTATTTCCTCACAATGCCTCTATTCCTCCCTTTTGTAGTAGTAATGTGTATTTGGTTCCACTGTATGTTGGGAGTATGTAATTTGTCTTTTGATATCACAGGAGCTTACAGTTCAGCAATTTCTCTGAGTCTCAGAAGTGTCTTTGGACTGTGGACTTTTGAATAGTATTGAGACTGGTAATGACTATGGGGATTTTTAAGGTTGGACCAAATGCATTTTGCACGTATAAGTCATGAGCCTATTGGGGCCAGGGAGTGGAATGTTGTGGTTTGAGTGAGAATGTTCCCCATAGGCTCCAAGTATTGGGACATTGGACCCCTGTTGGTGGCGCTCTTTTGGGAGGTCTTAAAAGATATTGCTATGATGGAGAAGGCACAGCATTGGGTACGGGCTTAGAGAGTTCCTAAGTCTTGCAGGATCTCTGGCTATGCTCTTGTTTTCTGTGCCCACTTGAAGGTGGGAGCACTCTGCTTTCTGGTCTGGTTCCAGCCACCTCCTGCTACCAAGCGTCCCTGCCATGACAGACTGAAAGGATCAAATAAACTCTTCCATCTAAAGTTACTTTAGTCAGTGTTTCTATCACAGCAACAGAAAGTAATACACTAATGGAATAAATTAATGAGATAAACTTGTATAGATATATGATGGTCTGTGTCCATGCTAAACTCACTTTTGTACACTCATAGTCACTAACATATTTTGCTTGCCTTTGTTCTAATAATTCTATTAAATAGAATAGGAAGCCAACAATAACATTTTATGAAATAACTATTAAATTAATAAAAGTAAAAATAATTTCAAATTTTTAGCTATACGATACAGTTGCAGACTATAGATATTCATACAAATAAAATGGTCTTTCCTGATCTCAAGTGCCCCATGATAGATAGAAACTGTAGATGTTATCATCATTATTAAGAAATAGGTACGGTTATGTGTTAACAAAATGAATTTAAAAGAAAAATAAAAAATAACATTCAATATTTGATAAATTTCTTTAAATGAAAAAGATAACCACAAGCCAAAAGATTTCTGTTGAATTGTAAGCATTTGCAATTCAATGTGTCCTCTTTATTCATGATTCCATTAGATATCAGTGCATTGAATGGCATGAGACTTGAATGATAAGCCCTGAATATCTGGAGGACTGATTGATATCTTCTTTTCACACAAGCTCTTCTGGGCTAACACAGAACATCAATCTTTTCTCAGGTTTGCCTGCCAAGGGTTCAAGTAAAAACCTTTCTATTTTAAAAGCAAAACTCCCATTTGAATTTTCTTCCAGCATAGATACATTGAGAGAATGGTACTGTGAACACGACTTGATTAGATCTGTTGATGCAGTCTTTATTCAACCTCTCAGGATTTGCAAAGGGAGAAATTGGAAAGGGAAATGATTACCATATTATCAGTACTTCAACACCCTCCCAAAGTGTAAATGGTAGTAGTTAAAAAAGAGTCATAATTTAAATTATGAAATCAGAAAGCCACTGATTCCCTTTTCATTAATTCTATTAAACCTTAACGTTCTTATATGTTGGCACTAAAATTTTCAGAATTTCAATACTTTTATTTAAAAATATTGCTGTGTTGATTTATAAGTCATAGTTTTGTTTGTTTAATATATTTTCTATATTCAATTACATGTTTCTTGAAATAAAGGCAATACCTTTGAATATCTACCAGTGCACCCTTTGTAGTAACTCAGACTCTTTCTCTTTGCTGTCAAAGGTGATATATTTCCAGATACACCACTGGCTTGTAATCACATAGGTTCCCAAGGGAAAATCCACAATTCTCAGTTACAACTTCTTGGTTCTATTCCTTATATGTCTTTATATTTCAGTCAGAGCGCCTTAGAATATGTTTCAGATTTGGAGGAAAGTGAGTGTATAATTGTAAATGTATTCCTAATTTTTTTTCTTGTTGAGACAGGGTCTCCCTGTAGCCCCAGCTGTCCTGGAGCTCACTATGTAGACCAGGCTGTCCTCGAACTTCCAAAGATCTGCCTGCCTCTGCCTCCCAATTGCTGGGATTAAAGGTGTGTGCCACCATGCCTGGCATATTCCTAATATTTTAAGATGAAGAGGAATAGATGACTTGTAGAATATGTCTTTTGTTTGTTTGCTGTTTCTCATTTTTAGAGAGAGGCACTCTCTGTAGCCTCAGCTGGATCTGCAGAACTGGGTGGACTCAGTCTCCCAGAGATCTGCCTGCTGCTGCCTCTCAAGTGCTGGGAATAAAGGCATGTAACACCGTGGCTGGCCATCTGACAAGCAGAATCTGAATACCATAACTGAAACCTCTATTTGTTATCAGACACCTCCTCTTGATCCTTCATTCACACAGGAAAGCAACTTCACCATGGTCCTAGATCATATTCAGGCATTCTTGAAATGTTCTTGTCTCTTAACTCCTCGATTTCCTCCTTGATTTCTGAGGACCAAAACCACCTGGACAAACTACCTCTGCAGTGCGCTGCGATCATCTCTGTAGCCTGTTCCACTAACCTTTGAGGTAACCAGCCTGCTATGCCTCAGGTTCGTTGTGAAGTCTGGGTTCAACTCCACAAAGCTGTCCCTTAGAGCCTGGTTCCCATACCTTTCACTGTGTTCCTCTATTCTTTGAGGTTAAATCATCCCCTTCATGATTTGTTAACTTGGTGTTTGCTTTCTGACTTATGTTTCATTTTTAAAATATTTTTTAAAAGTATTTTTTAAAAGAACCATTTCATTACAGTTTTAACATACTCAATAACAGTTTCCAGAGCAAAGATACATCTCTTTCAAAAGTGGCTATAAAATTTTAAGGTTCGCTGTTGAATTAATACAGTTATACAATATTGAACTCAATATAAGCTTTTTAAGACAAAATTGAATGAGAATTTAACCTTTAAAAAGGATCTCCATTTCATTTTAAAATATACTATTTCTTACAGAAAGACTCATTGTTTTTGCTAATAACACTGAGATGTTTGCACATGCATCTCTCATCTGTATGTATTTATCCATTTCACTAATAATTTTTATCAAATGCTCTCTGTTGAAGTAACTTGTACGGGTTTTGTTTTCCTATTTGGATTTTAATGGACACTCTGCTTCCCTGCTCTCTAACCCTTAGATTTTATAATCACAGCACCTGTTCAGTCACTATGAAATTCCAAATCATTACATATTCCTCAGTTGGTAATTTTCAAACTTACTGATATAATTCAATAAAAGTTATTATTAAGACCAAAACATTTTCAACTACATAAATCCTCCACATTTAATCCCCATGATTCTTCTCCAGGTTTCCATTAGGATTGTGAGATCTGTTTATTATAAATGGCTGATAGAGGTGTCAGACTACTGCTTATTCTAGAAGATGCTCCAGATCATGTAACTTCAAGGTATTTCCTAAGATTTATGGACATATTTAGTGTTCATACCTTCATGGATTGCTGAGGAACTAATCTTTATTTGGGTCTCTCTGGGGTCAATTATTATCAAACCTTTTACTGATTATACATGTTCTCTATTGTGATACTAAATAGCAAGCATACTGATGTTTCAGAACCATTTATATAAGGTGGTTTACAGTCACTAAAATGCAATTAACTGTCCACTCCAAATCCCATTGTTCTCTATAAGCATAGAGTAACTTGTTAAATATGAGCACATGTTTCTAAATCAAGAGTTAAACAAACTAAACATTTCAACACAATGGTTACTTCATTTCAGGTGATTTTTCACTTAGCAACAATGTACACATTGAATGCTACCAGTAAAAACAAAGAGAACAAAGTAAATCTAATTGTTTAGCCAGTTTTTCAAAAAGAAATCAGTTCAGTTGGAAAATAAAATTTTAATTTCCAATTTCCCAATAGTTTCATAGGTACATTACTGTACAAATGAGTTACAGCTGTGATTTCTCTAATAAATGAGACTATTAACAGCAAATGTACATTGTTATCTAAATTATTATTTTGGTTTTCTTCCTTATTCTGATTTTCAATTATAACTTCGATATAAGTGACGTTAATAATTAACAATTCCTTCTTTGGTTGAACACAGTCCTAGTCTGGAACTCTGAAGTAATGTACCTACATGCTGAATACTCTTTCAAATGAAGCTAATGTCAATGTTTTCAGTCAAGTTACATTTGCAGTTAGGAAGTTATTGTAACTGAAACAATTAAAATCCTCTATGCATGCTCTGAATCCTCTCCATCATTCTCTCAATGAATCATAGTTAATTGTTTTTAATTATTTCTGGAATGTACATAAATCAAATGCAATTCCAGCTTTTATGTTTCATTAGGGTTGTTTATTGAAGGATAGATGAGGGTGATTTTCATTGTACGACATCTCATGTTTTGATAAAAGAGAGATAATTCATTAGTATAAAGCTATATGTTACCTTCTTTTGTTTAAAAGAGAACTAGAAAAAGAGACTAATATTTTGGAAAAATACAATTGTTGAGAATGTCCATATCAACAGATTTTGTGTCATAGTGCTTAATTTTATTTTTTTATTTTTTTATTTTTTTTAAATATTTTATTAATTATTTTTATTTTATGAGTGTATTACCTGCATGTATGTGATGCACACGTGTCGTGCAATGCCACAGAGGTCAGAAGAGTGCTTTGTATTCCCCTGGAACTGGAGTTAACATGTGGGTAGCCGCCATGTGGGTGCTGGGAATCGAACCCGGGTCCTCTGCACGAGCAGTCAGTGCACTTAACTGCTGAGCCATCTCTCCAGCCCCATAGTGCTTAATTTTTAAAATTAATTATAGTAGCATTGTATAGTAAAAAGAATTATACATTATTTCCTGCAATCCTGAGTTTAATCATGTATATTATATTTATTTATTTAGGCAGAGCAGGTGTGGGTCCTGAAGCAGGAGGATGTAGCTGGTCTGGGTGCAGGGGGAGGAATCAAAGCATAAGGAACAAATTTTAATATAACGTATGACATGCTGTTTACTGGGAATTTCATATTTCCTACTAACAGTTTTTGAAATTACAGTGTTTTAGAGTAGCAAATGAATACACAACTACATTACTTTATTGTAGCCAATAGTTGTATTCTCATTGAAAGACATACCGAAATTTCTAAGATTCTTAATTAGATAATTGTAGATCATTTTCTGCTTACTTTCCAAAATAAATGAAATTTGAAGCTTTAAAAATATTTTATTTATGATTGTTTTATTTTATTTTATGTGTATGAGTACATTGCCTGCATGTGTGTAAGTGTTCCCCTGTCATGCAATGCCCACGGAGGGCAGAATAGCAGCCACAATGTAGGTGTTAGGGATCAAGCCCAGGTCCTCTGCAGGAGCAGTCAGTGCTGTTAACCACAGAACTATCTCTCCAGCCACCAAATTTTTAACTTAAAATTTTTTTATTTTTATTTTTTGTGTATGAGTGTTTGTTTGCACGCATGTAAGTGCCCCTGTGTCATAAGTGCGCGTTAGATCCTCTGGAACTGAAGGTATGGGATAGTTGTTAGCCATAATGTGGGTGCTGGGAATCAGAACCAGGTCTTCTGGAAGAACAATCATTGCTCTTAAGTGCTGAGCCATCTCGCCAGTCCCAGAAATTTGAAAAAATCTAATCGTCATTATTTACATATAAAAATTACATAACCATGTTTTAATGCACTTGTGGGAAATAGTTACTGATGGTTTTCTTTAATGGATACTCATTAGAGATTTAAACATTTTAAAATTATCTTGAGAATTTTCCTTATAATATATTGTTACACTTAATATAAATAATTATTTGCCTTTGTTATTTATAAATATTATTATCTTCATTAATTACTCAATTTTAGAAAGAAGAGGATATAGGCACATTAGTGATTAAATTTGCTGTATAAATCTAAGGACACTACCATGCCATTGTTTTCCCACTTTAGTACTTTA